>NC_052616.1:9633480-9820554 GCF_016545825.1 Eucalyptus grandis | reverse complement strand
AAGAAATAGGCTTAAAGCCTTCAAATAAAGAGGCTTTTATATGGGCTTAAAGCCTTCAAATAGCTGCATCTAGACTTCTCCAGCATAAATATATCAATATTTTGAGTTATACATAGAAAAATTTAAAAAAAAGGAAAAAAGACGTATGGGGCCCTTAAAAGATGCTTTTATCTATTTTAAAAGTTTTCTGGTGTGTTCCGTATAAAAGAAAACACTGGGCAAATAATTTATTCCTTGGTTGACCAAAAGAAAATATAAATATAAGAATATGGACTTGGTCAAACTTTATAAAATTCCTTTAATCGAGGTCTATATCTTCCTAATCCGCATGCATCCTGTTAACACGTGGTGGCTTGAATACAGTCAATCGCAACGAGAGCTGGCAATCGGGTCATTCTGAATTGGTTGAGTATGATGTAAGCTTTATTTTAAGATGGCCGAAACAAAGAAGCTAATGATGCACGGCATTCGGATCAGAATGAAAAATCATTAGATGAGTTTTGTGTATGTAGTAAGTTGAATAGGATATGAACGGTTAATAATGATAGGACTCATGTGGGTCGCACACTAGATTTAACAATTTATATTCAGCTCGGTATGTATGATAGGTACCCTAAAACTTAAGTACAAAGGCTGCTTCGAAATTAATTCTTGATTCGTTACATACCCTCAAAAATAAAATGCGGTCCAAGATGCAAGGGTAAACTTGGACTTGGATATTTGTTTTGATTTGCGCTAACAAGAACGCACATGCATCGCATGTACGCAACAAATTGATACTTAAAAATATTTGCAAAGTTGTCCATCACAAAACATTTGAATTATTAATTAATAGATAAAAATGATTACAAAATATGAACAAATTGCACGCATAGATGTTTGAAAGAGGATTTTTTTGGTAAGGCTCTTCATAAGATAGAAATAATTCAAATTTTAAACCGAAACGTGTGTGACGGATGAAATAAAATTATTAATGTACGCAATTGTCTACTAATAGACCACATATAAATTAATGAATTGGGGATTCTGTAAGAATAGAAAAGAAAAGAAAAGAAAAGATTACAATTTTAGAATGCCCTTTGTGCTTTATATAATGGTTGAAGTAGCCTTTTAAGAAAATGGGTTCGTGGGCTGCTCTGCCTCGTTTAAGTTTAATCAGATACTGTTCCCAGAACCTAATTTGCATCAAGAAAAAACCAAAAAAAAAAAAAAAAAGAAGTAAAAGAAATCATATTGCAAAAGAAAAGAAAATCAGAAAAGCTAGTTCTGAAAAGAAAACAAAAAAATCGAAAATCGAAAGAGAGAAAATGTCCTCACCTGATGGAAGTATAGTGCCACTGGATTCGATAAAGGACAAGGACTCTTGCGGTCTCTAAAAGTTCACCCTTGAAAGACCCTTCTCGGTGTTCATTTAGCGTAGGCAATAATTAGAAAAGGCGTCGTTTTCCTCGGTTTGCTACCGCCATTTTCCACAAAAACGCGGTTGCCATAAATCAAGGGTCGAACCGAATCCCGTACGGGAGCCGGACCCGTTCCGCCACGAATTTCGTTAGGGGTGGTGGTCCATTAGGTTTTGCATTTTGATGTGCACACACAAATGATGAGTTCAATTCAACTTTGAATGCAATGCAAAAGTTGAAAGTCAAAACCCTTTGGAGAAATGTAAATTATGTTTGATAAAAACTATTTGCGAATGGATTTTGAGTTCAAGTAGTGTTTAGAAAAAAATTACAATGGCCCTTGAATGTATTATTTATATTTTTATTTAAAGGACCCAAATTTTGTCAATATCGGCAAGGGCTGCAGCCATTGGCGAGAGTCACAACCCAAGCAATTGCCGCCTGAGGTCGCAAGACCAAGGTGGCAGTTGCTTGAGGTCGTGTGGCCTTTGGCGGTCGCCTAGGTCACTCGCTGGCCTTTCATTAGCCGAGGCCTTCCTTGCCCTATGCTAGCCAAACACAGCCTCGTTGGCTGCCATCGTGCAAATAAAATGAACAATTACAAGAGGGGCAAAACCGCAAAACTATAGAGTTAGTAATTGTATTTTTGAAAGAAAAAATATTTTAAAATTCTAATTTTAGCATTTCTGTAAATATTATTTTGAAAGACTAAGCGGGAGTAGCAGTATTCTCAATGCCAGTATTTGGCCAAAAATTATTTTAAAATATTTGCTAAATGCTTCCGCATTTTCTCAGGGGCCTTAGAGGCTGACTGAATCAAACGCAATCGAAGCGTGCCCACTGTTCTTTGTGGCCAAACAGGGGAAACATTTATTGGGATGGCCACGAAAGTCTTCGCATCTCTGACGTTTGATGGGCGTCTTAGGATTTAGGAATCATGTCACGATACATAAGATCCACGACAGAGACAATGAGCATAATGAAATCTCTTGAGAAGTTGGTGAGGTGGAATTCCACGGGATAAAAAGGTCGACTCGGTCCGCGTTCCCCAGCCGAAAAGAGCTGACGAAAAGCTTGTAATTATCGACTTTAGATCTTTTGACTAGTGGAGGGAAGTATACGGTTCTAGAAAAGGCAAGCGCAAGCGCGTATGAAGTTGCTTTCTCGAATAAAAAAAAAAAAAGAAAATCCATACACCGATAAGTATGTGACGGGGCTGCAAAAGTGCAAACGATCCATTAAAAAGTTTGACCAAAAATTTAAATTATTAGATAAAAACGTAATTTAATATTTAGCTATTCTAATATTTGTATGATGGTGCAATGGTAGCGTGTATTGATATTTTACTCAATTGCTCCGAATACAGCTGAAAGAAAGATGGAGGTGGTTGTGATTTAAAAAGGGAGGAAGGAAGGAAGGGGGGAGGGGGGGGGTGTTTAATGGGTACACAGGTCCACCACAATTTGATAAGTTAAAATCTGACCCAAAAAAAAAATTGATAAGTTAAAAATAGAAGTGATTATTGAAGGAAAAATAAATGTGACTCATAATTGAGTTTACTGGGTCAAAAGATGATAGGATTGGATCCAATAGAATTAGAATTGCAAAATTGAAGGACCTCTCGTTCCTCATTCGAAATTAATTTAGAGGGACCTATTTCGCATTGTCCTCTTTCGCCCTCCACATGGCATGCGAAAACCATCTCGACATCGAGGCGATTACCAAATTAGGGGCCGGTCCATGTCTCGTGCAAGAAGTTTTCCTAATAAAACGATCTGCACGGAGCTTGCTCAATCATAGAACTCGGTGCATTCGACGTATCGATCGAGCTTTCTGCCAAAGGCAAATACCATCCACTTCCCGACTGTGATTGGTCTAGTCCCATCCGCGTAGTTTTTACAATAGGATAACGCTTGCTTGCGTAGACCGGTTCCGATGTGCGCACGCATTAGCTTCAGCAATATCAGGTTTCTTTCTCGAAGGAAAAACGAACATTTATTGACCCGGTCTACGTTAATCCGTGTGAAATATGTCATGACATTATTGTTTTGAATCTTTTGAGTTTGACCCCTTTTTCAGACCTTGCTCCTTTCTTTGAAATATACTTTTTTCCACATCTCATGATATGATACCCCTCGCCTTTTCTGTATCCTCCACCAGAAGACTCTAGGAAGAGCTAATTTCAATGGTTGAATCGGTCCACCGTTATTAGTCCACGTAAACTGTTGTTTAAGGAGCCATAATTTTTACGTTTAATTCCAACAGGCGATGCTGATGACACGGACGCCTTCTCGTCGCACGTCACGCACCTTCCTCCTTAGCAAAAAGAGCTGACAAAAAAAACTTATAATTATCAAGTTTAGATCTTTTGACTACGGAGAGAGTATAATGCTTCTAGAAAATGCAAGCGCGAGTGCGTACAGAGTTGCTTTCTCCAAAAAAAAAGAAAAGAAATGAAAAGGGTAATGCTAGATATTCTGAGATTTTATATGTTGAAATTGATATGCTAATTAGGACATACATGATAACCATTTTATTTATGACTTCAGCTATTTTTCATTTTGAAAATAAGTTTGAAATAAAATCCGTTCTAACGAATTTTATAAATTTATAGTCGAGAAATAAGTTTCGAACATAAACACGAAATAAAATTTTCTAATTCTCTATTTCGGAATAAAAAAAATAAAAACTTTTCTTATCGCTCATTCTTGCTACTAGTCTACGGCCACTTATAGTCACCAACCATTAATTGTTGGTTGCCATCCAAGAGGGAGAAATTTTATATCGTTATTAAACGAATTTCTATCCGGAATAGAAATTTTGTATTATTATCAAATGTGTTTTTGCTTAAAACCTTTCGGATAATAGAAATAGAAAAATTATTTTGAAATAGAATGGTTACTGTTGCACTATTAGTGTGTGGTGGGCTATAAAAGTGCAAACAAGTTGTTAGAAAAGTCCAACAAATTTTTTTTTAAATCATTAGATGGAGATGTAGTTGAATATTTGAATATTCTAATACTTTATAATGGTGCAATAACAGCGTGAATTGATATTTTACTCAACCGCTCTGTTGTAAGGAAGATGGAGGTTGTTGGGATTAAAAAGGGAGGAAGGAAGGAGATTGGGGGTGTTTAATGGGTATCTAGGTCCACCGCAAATTGATAAATTGAAAGACAGAAGTGATTATTGAAGGAAAGATAAACGTGACTCATAATTGATATTTTTCTTCAGGTACTCATAATTGAGTTCACCAGGTCAAAAGACGAGAGGATTGGATCCAACATAATTAGAATTGCAAAATTAAAGGATCTTTCATTCCTCATTCGGAATTAATTTAGAGGTCCTCTTTTGCCCCTCAAGTGCAAAAATCATCTCGACATTGAGGCGATTACCATCAAATTAGGGGCTGGTCTATGTCATGTGCAAGAAGTTTTCCTGATAAAACAATCTGCTTGGAGCTTGCTCAACTATAGAACTCGGGTGCATTTGATGTATCGATCAAGCTCTCCGCCAAATATCATCTATTTCCTAACCATGACTGGCCTAATCCCATCCGTGTAGCTTTACAATAGGATAGCGCTTACTTGCGTAAATCGGTTCCAATCCGATGCACGCACGCATTAGCTTCGGCAATAATGGGCTCCTTTTTTTAAGGAAAAAAGGACATCAATTGACCCGGTCCACATTAATCCGTGTAAAACATCTCACGGCACTATTGTTTTTGAGTCTTTTGACCCTTTTTCAGACCTTACTCCTTTCTTCGAAATATATGTATATATATATTTTTTTTTCCCACATCTCATGATATGATACCCCCTCACCTTTTTCTGCATCCTAAACCGAAAGACTTTAGGAAGAGCTAATTTCAATGGTTGAATCCATCCACTGTTGTTAGTCCACGTGGACTGTTGTTAAGGAGCTATAACCTTTTCGTATAATTCAACAGGCGATGCTGATGACTCGTACGCCCTCCCGTCGCACGTCACGGCCCTTTCTCTCCTTTTGTCCCTTCATTGCTTTTACCGAGAAAAATCAAAGAACGCGGAAGCAGCATTGAAGATTCTTTTGGCCCCGACAGAACCCCCCATTCGTGACTCTGACCATTTTCTCTGCCAATCATCCTGTCACTCTCTCTCTCTCTCTCTCGCTGTGCAAATCACTCGACAGGTGAGAAAGAGAAAGAAAAGGAAAGTGGAAAAATCAAGGAGAAATCAATAGGGAAAAGGCAATAACCAAAAGAAAACCTTCCCCCGTTCTACAAGTTCAAGGAGTTGAATCGGTCAGCACTTGGACCTTCCTCACTCTCCACTCCACTATTGTCTGACCAAAGACCAGTCCAACTGCTGAAAAACTCGGTTTCTCTCCAGTCAAAAGTCAGACTTCCCGATCCCCACCCCCACATATATAATTCCCACTCACCCCTCCTTATAATTCAAACCCATCACCCCTCTGCTTCTTGCAAGCTTCCTCTTCCTCCTCTCAACCTCACATAGCATTAGCTTGCTTCCTCCTCTGTCCTTCCAGCTTCACCTCCACTCTGTAATCGCTCAGAAAAAGTTCATCATCTCAGAAACACCCAGAAAGGAAAAAAAAAAAAAAAATTTACTCTTCTACACCTGCTCAGCTTCTTTGCTTCTGTAGTTTCGTCTCGTCGCTCTTCGCCTCCGCCATTCTCGTGCTTCCTGATTCATCTGGTGCCGACTTGCTTTTCATGTACCATTTGAATGTGCTGAGAAAAAGGGCGTCATCCAAGTCGTCGTGAGTTTTGCATTCACGTAATAAACACGAAGGATGGATGGTGGTTGGAGTTTCGAGCAGAAGACGCTGATCAGCGAGCTGATCCAAGGGATGGAGTTTGCAAAGAATTGCGGGGCCACTTGACTTCGGCGCCTTCGACTGAAGCCAGGGACGTGCTGATGCAGGGGATTCTGTCGTCCTACGAGAAGGCTCTCCTGATTCTCCAGTGGGGTGGACCAATGCCACAGTCTCAGCCCGTCGTGGCGGTCTCTGGCATCCCCGAATCACCGCTCTCTGTCAACGGGAGCCCTCGGAGCGACGAATTCGAAAAGGGATTGGCGATCATCAGCAGAACAGAGATATATCCAAAAAAGGTGAGTTCCAAAATCATGCATTGGTAATATGGCTATAATGAAGATATATATCCTAGCTTTCTGGGTTGTCTTTTTGCTAAAGCTTATTGCATCGTGTTTTGCGTTTTTGTGGGGACAGAAAGCTGATGCCAAAATGGACGGATCAAGTCAGAATTAGTTCTGAGAATGGGCTTGAAGGACCTCATGACGATGGATATAGCTGGAGGAAGTACGGACAGAAAGACATCCTCGGAGCCACATATCCCAGGTAATCATGAATCTAAAATATTCCACACAGAACTTAGGAAAAACTATTCTCTCTCCTAGTCTACAAGTGCATGGATCAATAGCATTTAAAACCTATTTTTAAAAGATAAACCCTATTGACTTTTCAGCCGTTGTATGAATACGACAGACATCAATCAGAACGGGACCCTCCCCTCTCCAGCATATTGAAGCTCTGCTAACCAAGCTTTGCATTTTAGTTCCTAGACCCATGAAAATCGAGTAAAAACCCAAGACAAACATTTACTATAGTCTATTTTGTTGAGATAACACTTCACAAAGCTAATAGCGGAAAGTAAAAATCTCTAAATTGGGAGGGAAAAATACAATTTTCCCAATTAAGTGAACGAGAAAAATAATGATCTTTCTGCTTTCTATTAAACAAGGTGATGGGCTATAAAATCTCACACAAAGGGTTTGCTTTTGCAGAAGCTACTACAGATGCACCTACCGTAACACCCAGAATTGTTGGGCTACAAAGCAAGTGCAACGATCGGATGAAGACCCCACAGTCTTTGAGATCACTTACAGAGGTACACATACGTGTGGCAATTCCGGGCCTTCGGTCCCATCACCAGCGTCCTCAGAAAACAAGAACAGAAGCAAATTAATCACCAGAGCAATCATCATCAACATCTACAACAACAACAATCACAGGAGATGTTGTCAAAGTTTGAGCAGGACTGAGGGTCGATACCAATAACTTGGACAACAATGAAACGGCATACCATCCTTTCTCTTTCCCCTCAGCATCAGTCGGACTCTTGCAGATTGAACACTGCAGCTCCTCCACTTTGACAAACGTTAACAGCAGTCTTTTCGGGAGCTTCTCATCGACATTTTCTCTCCATCAACCCCGGAATCATGTTATTTTTCCATGCACCAGGCAAATGACTTGGGGCAGGCCCACAATATGCAACATTTGGAGTCTGATCACAACGATCATCTCAACCAACACCTCGTCAACAAATTCGCCAATAATGGACCTTGAATTCTCCCTCGATCAAGTTGGGATTGACCCAAATTTCCCATTTGACACCTCGTTTTTCCCTTGATTCATCAGATGATAATAAAAACCAATATGAAAGGTAGGGAAGATGCAAATAGCCAGATAAGCTTTTGTAGCCATTGCCGCAGCTTGTATTTTAAGGAGTGAGGTTTTATGCTTTTTATGGGGAGGTTCTAAGGATACAAAAGAGCCTCCTCCATTATCAGCTAAAAGATCAGACCAGTACATTTATTTTCTTCAAACATTCCCAGACTACATATACAGATTTAACTCAGCCATAACTAAAGCAAAAGAAGTACACTTGACAGCAAATTGCAGCAATTATTGACACCACAGCAACTAATAAATTGCAGCAGCAAGTATGATCATAAATTTTCATTGAATATGTTGTCAATGTAGTCTACAACCAACTCAGTAAGTAAACTATTTACATTCACAGAAAGGAGGTCAGAGAATGTTACAGAGGGGCAAGAGTACACAACAGTTTAACCGGTCCTAAAAATTGCATAAGCAGACAATGACTGATCAACTAATTCCAGAGTAGGACTGATCCAAGAGCCAGTCAATGTTGAAAACCATGTTGCAAATGGAAGGTTTAACCATTGTGCTTTAAAATGCAACATTATGCGTGGCGTTATGACAGCATGGAATTGGAAATAGAAGCCTCGCATCTGCATAGAAGCAGAAATACAATGAAGTTAATATGGCAGATAAGAAGGTGTAGAGACCTGAAGATGATCACAGCACAGCTAAAACCAAAAGCTCAACTTCATTGTACCTATAAAGAAGACTTCTCTTCTAGGTTCCCCACTGTTGTGCTTTCTTTTGTCACTTTTGCTTTCCGAAGGGCTCTTCTCAAGCCAAGAACTATGAATAAGTTGGTCAAAGTGAGCAGTGATTCGGCACCTCCATGTAACCAATCTACATTAGATAAAGAAGTACCATACTGCACTTTTGCTGTCCCATTTTGCATGAAGATAAGGAAAAGTGCACATTAGACATCAATATATATCTCCAAGGGACTAATTCCAATTAACAGAAAACAAGGGAGAAACTACCATATATCCCAGCTGGGACTGCTCGGTTGAGGTGAAGCCATGAAAGATGAGATGAAGAAATCAGTACAGCAGAAAGAAAGCCAACTAAGGCACAGCTAAATTAAACTTCATCAATTGAACAATGTATCATGCTGAATTCAACCAATTGGTGGAAGAAGCCTAAGGAAGTTCATAAGCATTAAACATGCAGTAGTCCAGATACTGATGGTGTAGCCAATTACAGCAGTTAACCAAAGCTGTCATATTCTCTGGAATGGATAACAAAGTGCTAAAATCCCGACTAGGTTGTCTCCTACTAAAAAGGATTCAAAGCTAACAACTGATCAGCTAGAAAATACTAACGGAAGTTAGAGAAAAAGGCCCATTAAAAATATAAGATGAAAATTGTCCCAAGGAGGAGTAAATCTGTGCGAGAAAAGAAAGAAAAAAACTGAACTTTGTTAGTTAACAACTGGGATTGGGGTGAACACTTAAGTACCGAAAACATGTTTAGACGGTGAAGCAGGCTAGAAGCTCAACCTTCAAAAAGTAATGACATTTTAGCTCAAAAATCAAAATGCAAAGCAAATGGCTGAATATAGATTAGCCTACACCATCACTTCATCAGAGGTGATGCTTCAAGTTTATTGATGCATTTGCACACATAGGTATACACGTTGATAAACACGGACAGACAGGGAGACTTCACGATAAACCTATCATTTGGCAGAAGCTATGCCGCTAGTTGCGCAAACTAAGCATCTCTAATTCGGCCAAAATCAGATTTCTAATGGGGCTAACCAACGCCGACCACTTATGATTTATGCTTATCATTATCAATCATCGCCATCACCTTCTTCGACTCGAACCATTCGGGTGTTAATTTTCCCCTTCATGCAAAAAAGGCTTCACTTTTCTCAGGTAAAAGGAACATCTAAACACCAGAATCATCAAAGAAACTTCAACCATTAGCCGCGAAAACACAACGGCCCTCGCATCAACCTAATCGAAAGCCTCCATTCACTCACTCCATCGCAACCTCCGCACTCCTTGTACAGCAGAAATTAAAGTCTTCCGTCTACCTTGAACGACAGCTAATACACAGATAAATGCCCCTAAAACGGAAAAGGAGAATTTCACGTATAACCGCAATGCAGACGCGCGCGCAGAGCAATCTTCCGGACACGTACTGGTGGCGCCGACGAACGCGAGCAGGAAGTAGAACCCGAACAGCGTCAGGCCGGAGCGGACTTCGACTTCGTGATGAAGTACAGGAAGCCGAGGTACGGGAACAGGGAGAACGCGAACAGCTGCGTGGCGACGCTCCCCGAATCGACGGCCGGAGCCCACGGATCCACCGGCAGCAGCCACCACCGCCCTCCCGCCCTCCGCCTCCCGTCCTCCTCGCCGGCTAGCCCGCGCCGGAACTCCAGGCGGCCCCGCGAGGGAGGGAGGCGGGCGCGCGAACGTCGGAGGGACGACGACGAGGAACGCCGGCGAGCTCCGGAGGAGCAGCGGGCGGGAAACGAAGCTGTTCATGGCGCGGCTTCGACGGAGGCTCGGGGAGCGGTGGAGCGGAAGCGCCTTTCGCCCGCGGCTTCTTCCTTATCGGGAGTCAACGATGTCGAGCTGTGCTGACCGTTGGATTGGTGTACCTTGTTCTTTGAAAAAATTAATTTTCCTGAGTAAGAAGATTTCCTCATAAGTCTTCGATGCGTACGATATTTAGAAAATGGCACCAGTAATCTCTTTAACTTTGGCTCTAGGTATAATATAATTTAATATAATTTTTAAAATTTAGACCAATATACAATGTGATTACCTGAACTTTTGATACGTATTCAGTATAGTCAATAAATTATATAAAAATGTTTAATAGTATCCATAAAGTTGAATTAATTGAAGGATAATAAATAAGTCTAGAGATTAACTTGAAAATAGACAAAAAATTTAAAAATCACATTAAATAAATTAAAAGTTGATTGACCACATTAAATATGGTTGAACTCTAAAATCACCTGGACAATTTTAAGCTTTAATCCATCTACATAATATGCCTAGATAGATTTTCATCTTTACTTTTCCCTCGAATCTAAACCATGGTTGGGCATATTTTATATGTTTTTAATCTTTGATCAAGATGTTAATTTCAACCCATCTTCCGGCAAACCGTGACATTTAAGATTCTTTTTATGGTGCCAATATAGCCGAATGATTTTATGAAATTCCATAAATTTATTATATGATGATTGTTTTGAATTTGCCCTCTTAATTAAGAACCCAAACCAAACTCGAGCAGGGTTGAAAGTTTTGATTTGCCTATCCTAAACCCTTACTTCTGCCATTCTTAAGATAAACGATTCCACTATTCCATTTCAAGAAAAATGATATTTTTCTGTGTTGATAGATATCTGAAAAATTTGGTAATTGTCAAAACTTGTTAGTCAAAAAATTTATCAGTTACCTAATTTCATGATAACTTACGACACTTTTATAAATCGCTAATTCCTTTTATTATTCGTAAACTACCAATTTTTTCTTCTCTTTTGCCAATTGTTAATGGTTTTTTCTTACCAACTCTTTTTGGATTAAATAATACATTAGTTTTGAGTTATTATTATTTTTATTTACTTTCCTATGTTTATTTAATTTTTAGTCTGTCAATTTTTTTTTATCTTTCACCCCGTTAATATGATTTTCCTACGATCGCCAAAAACTTATGGACTCTCTATGAGATCACCAATATTTTATTTGCATGACTTATTAGTTTTCCTCCGACTAATTTTGATTTATCAAATCTTATTCAAACTTCTCACCCAAGTTTATTTGGCTATTTTCTCTTAATTTACCAACTCCTTTTGTAAGTACTTGCCTTAATTAAGAGTTAATGCAACTAACTGTTTTGCCTCACGAATATTTATGTTAGCTAGCTACCGTTGTTGTTGTTGTTGTTGTTTTTATTTTACTTTTATTTTTACAAAACAAAATTCTCTTTTTATTTATGAACATTCATTTACCCTTTATTATCAATGCCATAAATGTGCCGACTATTATATGAAATTTACACTGTTTATTTGAAAGACTTGCCAATTTTTTTCTAATTTAGTCACCAATTAATTTTGGAAGTACGAACTCACATTTAAGCTTTATGTCAACTTTTATCTATTTTCTTTTAAGACGATACCGACTTCAATCAGAGCAATAGCAACTTTTCTCTAATTAACTCATCAAATAACTTTGTTTTACCAACTCTTATTTAAGTTAATTGCCAACATTTATATATTTACTTATCAACCAAATTTTCTTATATCTGGCTCTAAAAACTTCTCTTATCTTTTTGTTACAGAACCAACAGAATTCTGCTTGTAAGAAAGGATAAACTCCTCACTGTAATTGCGAGAGATTAATTACTTTAATTACTATACTTCTAACCATCGTTTTCCTCAAGCGAGTTGCTCTCGTACCTCTCGACAGATAGGTAGCTGCTAGCTAGTTGGGCAAAATAACTATGCCGCCCGCACAACGAAATTTTCTCGAGCTTTCCCTATCATCATCTGCGTATGCTGCCATGCTCGCGACACTACTCATTTATTCTGATCTCGACGTGCATTTACTTCGGTCGCATGGGATTCGGATTCGTCCGTTGATCTCTTTCGAATTCAAACGGCCATGCACGATCTTGCACTGCATGGAGTGGATTTATGGTCCTGTCCTTCCCTCGCAGAAGCATCGATTTACGAAATGGACCCCCCAAGCAAATTATTTAAAAAATTAATAAAGGAGTGTAATAATTTTCTCAACAAGAAGAATTGAATGCATATGAGGAGGCTACAAGATGAGAGAAGCAACGAGGCCAACGGATCGAGACCATGCTCTTAGTAATAACGTATGGAGGCATCAACGACACAAGTTTCTGTCCATCGACTCGGCTCTTCCCATCGAACGACCCATTTTATTTCCTTTATTACCGGACTTTTATTTTCGCAGTGAAAGAGTTCGTTTGGACGAGGAACGTTGATCGATTGTCGCCGGAATGAATAGCTACTTCAATTAAGAAAAGCGCGCGCTTTTGGCTTGACTAGCAGCATTACTTTATGTAAAGAAAAGGCTTGGGTTAAGCAGACGAAGACTTTGGTAGATACGTTAAAAAACGCTGATGAGTCAACGGAGAAGAGATAATGGCTGGGGGGTTAGGTCTTGGTTAGGTAATTTCACGAGAAACGTTGGAGTCTCTCTGTGTCTCCCATGCAACCATCCGCTAAGACAAAGACAAGGAGCTGCTTTTAGGTCAAGAAAAGGAGACACGATCGAGGTTGAGCTGCCTCACCAATTCCGCCATCGTATGTACACACTGAAATCCACTTATCTACGTCATAAACGACTTAGAAAAAAATCTGACGTTAACCCTCGCTGCTCTGCAGGATAGAGGACACCCGTGCGCATGTGAATAAAAGGAAAAGTTCAATCGGGAAGGAAATGTTTGAAGATTTGATCTAGCTATGGAATAAGAGATATTAAACTTCAAATTTGAAAAATTAGATATTTACTGAAATTTTAGATAAGTTGCGTGGACTAGCTATTCAAATAACAATTCTTTCGATTCGGTTAGAGATATTCTCGCAACTTATTTTACTATAAATCGTGGGTTGAGGTAAAAAAAAAGGGTCGATGGGTTTGCTTTATAGCATAAATGATTAGATGAAACCCTAGACACTCATCTTTTCACTTTTTGTCAAGAAATATGAACATGCTAAGACGAATTCGGCAAATCATAGTATAAAATCTACATAAAATGAAAAGCTATCATGGAGCATAATACAGTAGAATATTTTATTAAGGTGTTGGTGATACCAGTACCAAAGCACTAATACACATCAATTCAAACTCTACATTTTGGACCTTTTCTTTCCATTTGTTCAACAAGATAGTTTGACTCAGGTGCCGAAGTTAGGTGAAACTCCAAACCAAAACGTCCCGGCAGACTTATCATCATCATCTCCACATCAAGATCTCAATCTTAGCGATAGCTGATACAATGAACATGATCAATCACCGTGGACGGAGTGTTGTATCACAGTTCGGTAGATCGACTTAACCTATAATATCTACACATCTCAAGTCCTCACGAAAACTAGCTAAGCGCACGAAATCCCGGCCGAAGCAGCCGTGAATCTCTGACGCCGTTCTCTGCACGAACGAGCCTCGGGGACAGCGCCGCGAAACACTCGCTCTCCGGGACCTCCGGAATCGTCGAGAGGGCACCGGACTTGTCGTAGAAGAAGAGGAAGTTGCCCTTGAGGGCTTCATGCCGTTCGACCCCGAAGATGGGCTTGTTCGGCGAAGACGGACCGGAGGAGCCTGTGGAGCGACCGCGAGATCTTGGACCCTTTCTTGGTGGGCGGCGGAGCAGACGGTGGCTGGGGTAGGGGCGGACCGGGCGTCTCACCGCGGCGGTCGGGGAAGTGGGGCATGGAGACTGCGGAGACGATGGCGGAGTCGAGGGCGCGCTTGAAGGACCGGAGCTCGAAGGAGTCGTAGAGGGTGCTCTCGCAGTCCCATAGCCGTGACGCCATGGCTCGTTCCATTTGAGTTTGCTCACGTTGATCCATTGTCATCGTGTTTTGCGAGACACAGAGAGAGAGAGAGAGAGAGGAGAGGGAGAGGGAGAGAGAGAGAAGGGCTTTTGTAGGTGTAAATTGGGTAGTTGATGGATGGAACGCGAGCTCACGTCCGCCACATACTGGCCATGGAACTCTACCTTTCGTTAGGGTTTTGCAAGCCAAGCATTTATTGGAAACGATAGAGGCCAAGTAGAAAAGCGAACTGTAAAGCAAAATGTAGTTTCAGTAAATTAAAACGAGAAGAAAGGCTATGAACTTTTATCGCTTCATTGATGGTAGCTTATCACTAGTTTTGGTGGGTCTCTTGCCGGCAATGTCCGACAATGGCGTTTTGGCAAAGGACACGGGTCTTAATTGAGGCCGGTAATTTTTTTTCTTTTCCTTACAGGAATTCACACATCTTGACACGATCATTTGACATATTCCAAAAGTGATACGACTTAATACAAATTTAACGTACATAAGCTTTTATAGTATAGTTAGCAAGAATAGAGGGTTTTCTTTATTATTTTTTCCCCAATAGCAAGTCGTTCTAAAACTTATTGGAATGGATTTTCGCCAAATTGAATGTAGGTCATTAAGTTTTTTTTTTAAAAAAACTATAGTACAAGAGATGATCAAATAATCTACCTTTTAGACGGCTTGAATGGTAAAATAGAGCGATTCAAACAGATAATCCTTTTCTTAGGCCAGTCCGTCCAAATTATATAAGATTTAAACCCACGGACGAGTCTTGATACGAAGTTTTCTATCTAATCTGTCCAAGTCCTCCCGGAAAAGTAGGAAAATGCACTGGCTTTACCAAGTTCTTGATAGCGGAATGAATCTCCTGTAGAGCATTTTTAAAGGAGAGTTCACTCTCAAACTTTTACCTAAGATTCTAGGAAACCCATGTTGATTAATAAGTATGGATAAAATAATAATACCACAAAAACTTCAGGTTATACTTGTGACATAAATATCCCAAACTATTCCTTTTGTCACCACAACATTAAATTTACCCATTGTGATGCAAATACATTCAATTTTGTTGTGTCATGAAAAAACCCAAACTTTGTGTGACATATATACTATTTATTTCAATTCATTCTAAGGCATATTTGTCACCTTTGGTATGAGTTTAGTTTTTGTTTTTGACATAAAAAGTGTTGCGATTTTTATGGTATTATTAAACCCTTAAAGGAAGAGATTGTTGCCAATTTAGTCTTCTTCTTTTTTTTTTGCCAATTCAATTATTAATATTATTTCTTTTCAATTTTTTTTATTAATTTTCTCTTTTCTTTTACCTTGTTGAGAGTTGGCGTGACTCGAGTTTTGGCCGACACTAACCAAATCGATCAATTGGCACAAATAAAAAAATTTAGAACTGAATTAGCAAAAAAAAAAATATTAGGACTGATTTTTGCTACAAAGGAAGAGATTGTTGCTTTTTTTTTTGGGACTTACGAAAAATTATCCTCAATCTTTCACGTGGACGCGGTTTCTACACAAAAGTTGCGCGTTGCCATGTTTCGAGCGTGACAGAAGTTGTGTTCCCTGTTGCGGAAGCGTAGGCCGATGGCATCGAAGCTTTGATAGTGATGTTGTGTTACAGTATACGAGGAAGCGACAACAAGTGAGGATAATAAGCAAAAGCGAGAATCGCAAAGTGCCACAGATTGCAGTTAAAATGTATTGAATCGTGCGAACTCAGCCCAAACAGATTAGTCACTAAATCCCACCAATTTCGCAGTTAAATATTTCATTGCAAGTCAGAAGAACAACCTAAAGGAGAAAAAGGAAAATCAACGAAGTCAACTGATATTCAAAAGCTATCAAACTGATAGCCAAAACCTCCCCTACTACCAACAACGCATTTTAATTTCACTGCTCTGGCTCGTCCTCAGCTGTGGCTGTCCCCGCTGCTGCCACATTTTTGTTGTACTCTTCCAATTCCTTCTGGTACGCCGCCTTCGCCTCGGCCGCTCTCGCATTCCATATCCCTCTCTCCTCTTCGCTCATTTCCTGTCAAAGCCCCGCCCATCACATGAGTCAACATCATCTAGAATCGTTTCGATACAGCAAAGAGATTTTATCGTGACAGCAATATGAATAGTACCTTCCATTTCACTGATATCAGCGCATTCAAGGTGGAGTTGCTGATTCCGGGCCTTTCCTCCTTTAGGCTGTTCCTGGCGCCTT
This sequence comes from Eucalyptus grandis, assembly GCF_016545825.1. Classification (NCBI taxonomy): domain Eukaryota; kingdom Viridiplantae; phylum Streptophyta; class Magnoliopsida; order Myrtales; family Myrtaceae; genus Eucalyptus; species Eucalyptus grandis. Next base: position 9,803,928 of record NC_052616.1, on the reverse strand, counting down.
TGCTGAAGAGGATGAATGAGGATGCTGGCTTTTTAGGCTTGTTGGGGTCTGCATTCTTCTTTTTCTGGCGATTTTGTTTCGTTTTCTGCACATTCCGCCATTCAAATTAGCTTTCAGGTACATGTGATTTCAATTGCTTATATAGAATTTGCGAAATCGATAAGGAAGCATCATTTGGCACCTTAATTATGTTTTCGGTCTTCTCCTTCTTCTTCAGCATTTGCATGGCTTCTTGCTTCTGGGCTTCATCTGCTCTTTTCCTTTCTAACATTCTCGGCCTCCTCTTCCTTCATCTGTTTGTACGCCTCCATTTCTTCCATGTATTTCTCCTTGTTCTTCTTAGCCATCTGGGTGGTCAAAACAACATCAATTCAATAAGCATGCTATATACAAATCTGCTGTAGAAGACCCAGGGACAAAAGAAAGGAAAATCGACAAACCTCTTCATAAGGCCTTCTCTTTTTCTCTGACATGTTCTTCCACTCCTCTCCTGTGATCTTTGCAACCTACCGCCACCAAACAACAGAGAAATTTAGACCAAGTTTGACAAAAATATAAAATATATAGAAAAATACTCTTACTTTGTTAAAACATTACGGCATTATAATCTGCATTACTCCAACACAGTCTTGCTTTCGGCAACCAAAGCAGGCCTCCTCTCATTTGAGAACAAGAAATATGCTGACATAGGTTGTTTTGGCTTCAATGGATCCTTTTCCTTCCTGTGGAAATTTCCAAACAAGATGAACAATAATCCTATGTTTATAGCTTCAACCATACAAACATTATGAACAGCATGACTAAGAAATTCAATTTAACTTACTTGGTCTTCTTGTTCTCCTTCTTTTCGGCTTCCTGTTTGAACTGGAGATACTGGTCGAGCAACTCCATGGCGGTCCTCTGCTTGTGCTCGTCTTCAAGAAGCTTCATCGCCTCGGCCTCGCGCTTCTCTTTCGCAATTATTTGCAAGTAAGCCGCCTTTTCCGCTTGGTACTTCTCCTCATAGGGCTTCTTCTCCTCGGCATTGACACTCTTCCATTTCGTCCCCAAAATAGCTGAAATCTCTTTAAACTCTGCTTCATTCTCCTTCTTTATCTGTTTCAGAAAAATCAAAACTTTATTGTCGTTGAAGCTGGAGTCACTGAGATTCAATTCTCGCAACAATCGATTTGCTCATTTCTCTTTTACTTACCTCATTCCATTGATCCTTACACCACAGGACGTAAGGTGGAGATGGATTTCTCTCTGGGCAACCTTTCTTTTTCTCCTTCTCGTGTTCGTCTCTTCCAGATTGAACCATGGAATGTCTGAAAATAAAATTCCACAAGAAACCCATTTCAATCCCTACTTTTAGATTGATATCACAACGAACTGACCTTAGTGAAAATCAAAACGCGAAAACGAATCTATACCATTGAGTATATCCATTTTTCGCAACTATTATAATGTACCAACATTACGTGAACCAAAAATTGCAGATTTCTAAAAATGGAGCGAAACTGACCGTATGGTATATGAATATCTTGGAACCCATTCCTCTAAACTTCAACATAAATCGTATTACACCACATACCGTATGAATTCTGTGAACGATTTCAGCATACCCAGCAATAATCGTGAACTAAAAGTGGCAGCTTTATCCAAAAGAAGAAGAAAGGCTGGGCAAAACTAACCATAGGGCTTGAATTCCTTGATCTTCTGCAACTTCTTGAGCTCACCCTGGAGCTTCTCGTGCTCTCTTCCTTTGACCTCAAGCTCCTCCTCCTTCTGCTTCAGCATTTCGTCCCTGTCCTTCAACATCTCCTCTGTCTTCGCCTTCTCGATTCTCAGCCTCTCCATCATCTCCTGCATCTCCTGCATCTCCTTCTCAAAGTCGCTGGCTGGCGCCGCCAGCTTCTTGGAGTTCGCCCTCGGCTTGCTCTTCTTCGACGAGCGCGGTTGCGAGAGGCTCTCTTGGTTCTCCTTGAGCCGAGCCGGAGTCGTCGTCGCCGGCGGGCTGAGGAGGAGGGAGGGTGTTGTTGTTGGGCTAGGATGTTGGCTTCATTGGAAGATGGGTTCTTTTGCTTCAGTGCCTGAGTTCCTTGGCTTCTAGTGGGGATGACTTCAGAAACTGCAGTATCAGCCATGGTGTTGAGAGAGAGAGAGAGAGAGAGAGAGAGAGAGAGAGAGAGAGAGAGAGAGAGAGAGAGAGAGAGAGAGTGGAAAGTGGGTTTGGATCTGGGGAAGAAGATGGGAGGAGTTTTATAAGGAGCCTCGCATGGGAAGTGCAACGGTCGAATATTTTCAAATTTGAAATTCATTTGGGATTTTACCGTTGACAAGACTAAATGACTTTTTCATTTGAAAAGGAAATGTTTTACATTTCCAATAACAGCATAATAAATCATTAATGTGGATATTATTTCCACTTACGTGAACCAACTTGGGCATAAATGGAAATTACAGATTTATACAATGACTTGATTATAGTGACATAAATTAATTTTTCCTCGTCTATTAAGGTTAGAAATCCATAATAGATTACTCAAATTCTTCGGTCTCTTATTTCGACAATCAGAATCAATAATTTCCTTTTTGGTAAAAATTATTTCCTGTCTTTACAAATAATTTTTTTTTTCATCTAAAGTTGTAAATGCTGAACAATTCATGGCAAAATGGTATCATAAAAATTGCTTGCTATGCCTTGTTATACATCGGTATAAACCAATGGCGACTTGTCTCGTCTATAGATAAACTACATTATAAGACCAAATTATTTTGGAGTTCCACGTCCACGCTCCTGGACTGTAAAGATTGATCACCCAACATATTAATCCTTCGACATCAGCTATTCACCATTTTAAGTAATTAAGTGATTCGTAACTTAAATTGCATCAACAGCGATTCCACTCGTTCCTCTCAATGACAATTTGGCCATACCTCTCAAAATCTACACAGAGGTTATAAACAGCTTCCGATCGTATTAAACATGTATTATTGTGCTTTAGGTCCGTGGGAAAACAATGAGAAAACAAGTGTAGTCGGCGTCGACTTTGGCTGAGGAAAAACACAGAAATTTGTGTCTGAACCGGACAAGCCTTGAAAACACAAGAAAATCGATCTTGATGACCAGGAAAAAGGAATGAGGATATACAGTATCATGGGAGTAGATTTTACAATCAACGTCCGTCGCTTTGCATCGCCCAAAGGCAATGAAGGCGCCTTCTAACGTGATGAACACACAGTCGAAAGTGAAATACTGTAGTCGAGTCGTCATCATCTTCTCAAGAAGCTTTATCGCAGCTCGCGACTCAAGCTATTGAGATGGAGACTCTAATGCTGAAACTTCACTAAGCAAAGTGCAAAACAAGATCGAAAAGAGAAGCTCGACCTTGGCAGCTGCACAAAACATAGGCGACGACCGACAATTCTTGAGACTGTTCACGCTTCTTCTGGAACTCGCATGCCGAATCCACACTGCACTCTCTCGACCCTGTTCAAGCCAGCAAGAGTAAATCCAAAAGGATGACAACACTGTTGGAAATTGACAGAGCTACATGCGAAGACACATCGACGCCTGCTCTGAAGGCGACTTTATCAAGATCAAGTTTCTTTCTTTTGTCAAGATAGATAGTGCAAGTAATACGTTCTCAACATCGGAACCATTCAATCTAAATGAACTAGTTAGCCAAGAAATATCAGCTGTAGAAATATCAGCTGTTCATCATAACATTTTATGAATATCTCAGCAGAAACATGACCAATCGTGTTGTAACTGGGGTTATGTGGTAACAGATCTTAAGATTGCCCGACGGATGAGTGAATGACATGATGAAAGAAGTTTACAAAAGCATGAGTTGCATAATCATCGATGTGTTGCGACTTACGTTGGGGCGAGTTTTCCAAGGTTGTACAGCGCTTCACGAGTTTTCTCATCCAGGACTATCCCGGAGATGTCAATAGCATAAAACCTGTTTCTTGTTCTCGGTAGTCCTCTGCTAGCAAGTAAATCGAGATCTCTCTGATTCAGCTCTCTCCCGTTTATGAAGATGCCCGTGTTCCCAGCCGCACAATCTGCTGGCATGGGATGTCTGAACTCTTCGATAAACGGCTGCAATGAAACATCACAGTCATATATAAGCAGGTAGAACAAAAACTGGTCTGCGAAGAAAGTGTCGGTTAAGCAAAGGATTTGAAAACTCACTGGAATTATGCCGAGGCAAGGTTGGTTCATGACGCCCCAAAACCCGGCTTGGAAATCGTACCTTGCAAAGATAAACATATATTAGGAAACGAAGATAACAATGCAGTTATTTACTCATAGATAACTTACCAGTAATCTCCAGGAAGAACAGGACCGGCGAGCTTTTGCCCTTGACGCTGTCCGGAATCAGATGCCCGTTGACTGTTACTTTAGGCTTTTCATTCTCCAGGTTTTGGGACTCTCCATAGCTCTTTATAAGGCCTGCAAGAAAAGATTTACTTCTTTTGTGCACCTTCTCTTTGGCCTCTTTGCTGGTATCTGTAGAGTCTTGGGATAGTCCTGTATGGGGATCCTCATTGAGAGGAACTTCGACTTCTGCCGTCACTGATGCATCATGGCTAGTACCTTGGCAAGCATCTTTCTTCTCTGTAGAAACGCCCTCTAGTTTAATCCTGCTGTCCTCACTTTGGTAAGACGGTGAATTGTCAAAATGTTTTGGAACGTGTGAATTTTGTGGTCCTGGAGAAGTGTCATTTTCAGGTCGAGTTAAGACATTGCTATAAGCAATCACACTGTCCAGACTCTCTTCTTCCTCTGAACGAAGAGATGGTGAAGAAGAAGCTGGAGAATGGAGGCCCTGCATCTTTCCAAAGTCGCTAGCGTTCTGTGGCTGCACTTCCGAGAGGGATAGTCCTGTAAGCGGATACTCATTTGGAGGAACTTCAACTTCTGTTGTTGCAGAAGCATCTTCTCTAGTACTTCGGCAAGCGTCATTCTTCTCTAGAGAAACACCTTCTTGGTTCATCCTGCTGTTCTCATTTCCGTTAGTCGATGGATCGTCAAAATGTTCTGAAACTTGTAAATTTTGTGGTTTTGGAGATGTGTTACATTCTGCTCGCGCATCACATTGAGCAATCGCACTGTCCAGACATTCTTCTTCCTTCGACCGAAGAGATGGCGAAGAAGAAGCTGGAGAACGTAGGCCCTGCATCTTTCCAGAGTCTCTAATATTCTGTGGCTGCACTTCCAAAATTCCATTGTCTCCGGTTAATTTCAACTTAAAAGATCCGTCATACGGATCAGAGGAAGTTCTTATAGCACTCGGACGAGTGTCAGGGTTTATGCCGCCATCAGAGCAAGTGGAAGAAATTTGAATGTCGTCGCCGCCATCTTTCGCAGCCCCACCAGATCCCTTCTCCATAGAAGTGACAAGCTTCTTATTTTCGATCTTGAACAAGATTATAGCTGAACACCCACCGCATCTTAGTTTTTGCTTATCACGTTTCTCCTTTATGATCAGCTCCTTAGGCAACTTCAGCAACTCCAAGCAGTTTAAGCACGTCATAAAAGGCGCAGCACCCGCAATGGGATGGCAACGCTTCTTGTTCTGGCGAGAGACCGTCGACGTCTTTGGTCGAGACTGAACGAAATTTTCAATGTCCAAATCAGGGTCCTCCTGCCACATTTGAAGTGAATGCAGATATTTAGAATTGGATGAAGAGGTACTATCACCTGAGTGTCTAGCATCTTGTGGCCTGATCTTGACAGGATTGACTCGGTGGTAGAGATTGGAGTTCAATCGAGCTTGAAAGTTTTCGATGAGCTTGATGCATTAGGTGAGAATCGTGGAGGAGGAACTCGCTCGTACTTGTAACAACATCTTGAACAAGCGCACGAAGGATGGTGACGGGGATCGGTTTGGATACATGACTGGAAGATCTCTGTCAAAACCCAGGTACCCGTCCGAGAGGTGTCCAGGGGGCGGTTCGTGTGCATATCGATGGAAAGGCCTCACGGTCCGGGCGAAAACGAGCGTCGATGGTCCTCGAGAAGATTTAACTGGCCATCCCAAGGAGAAAATAGAAGGCCGACATTTCCATCTCGTAGCTCTCCATAGAATGGGCGGATTCGTGGCCTTGCTTCGTGTCGGGAGGCTTGCCGATGGGACTGTCACGGATGAGCGGTTCATCCAGGACGCCATAGCCAGCATGAGCATAGTAAGGATCACCGGAAGCTATTCTTTTATGGCGAGGAACTGTTTCTCCGGCCCCGGATTTATTGGCTATGTCACCCGATCGATTCATTTGATTCGCCAACTCATCCAACTTCCTGAGAAGCTCGACCCGCCTGCGCTCCAACTCTCTAACTCTGTCACGGTCAGTTATATCAGAATGGCGGCCTAAAACTCACCGTACCCACCAAAAGAGGGAGATCTGTAGTTGTCGGAGTCCCCTCTTCGGGATACCGGTACCAGCGAGTCATCTCGTGCTCAGTGACAATCCTGGAGTCCCTTAAGAACACTTCCAGATGGTCTCCGGCAAAACTCCACCTTCCTCTCTCAGCCCGCGAGCTCGCCAAATCCAGAACCTTCTTAGACCGAGCAGAGCTTTCTCCGAAACGTCTTTCCATGAATCTGTTTCCCCGGTCTTCCGCGTATCGCTTGTGATCGAAGGCATACGCAGTTTCCTCTTTGGCTCTTCTCCTATCCAGCCTTAAACCGGCACTTTCATCACTCGCACTATCTCTACGAGCGGGAGCAGATTCTCTCTTGTCCATTGCAGAATTGCTTACTGAAACATCAGTTCCGGCTCCAGAACTCGGAAGCCTCTCGTTTTTCACATTCCTATCGTGAATCCCCTCTCCTGCTCACGAGCAGCGCCGATGCTCTCCTCGTCTCCGCTATATTCCCACCATCACCAGCGGGCTCTCTCTTCTTAGCTATCAAAGAAATCAAACCGAAACTCTGATCATTTTGAAACCGGCCTAAATTGCTGTTTAAACTCTTCTTCAAACATGTGACTCTTATCCTTACCGACCAACCTCCATTAACTGTTCAACTAATGGAAAACCGACGAAAAGGGGAAGAAGACTCACCTCTGAGAACAGCGCCACAAGCGCCGCACCTGAACAAGGAGTAGCCATGGAGTTCTTGCAGCAGACTCGCGCATTTCGGGCAATGGACCAACCTCAAGTTCGGTCCCTGAGCCATCCTCACGCAGCTCCCGAAATGCCCAGATCAAGAGCCACCAACTTTCCCTACTGACCTTTTCAAAGCAAGAACCTCATATCCGAAAATAAAAAAGAAGAAGAAAGCAAGAAGAAGAATCTACGGCAAAAGACATTGCAGCTGTTTAAAATTCGTCCGTCCTAGCACGACCGCACCCCGGAAGAAACCAACAAATCGCTAGAGAACAAGCTGGACATGGATTGACACCCCCCCTCCTTTCTTAACTTTCCTCATATCTGACCGGAGACACGACTGATTAAAGCTGGAAACGAGCGCCGTTTCGATGAAAAAAGGACACGTCAGAGAAGTCAGCGATCGGATTTCCGACAGGCTTCAGATCGAAAAAATTCAGCGCTCGGATTCCCTATAGCTCAAGACTCGATCTTTTCCTTCGTTCTTTAATAAATAAAAAAAGGTAGAAACTTAGAAAGTAAACGATCGCCCAGATGATGTATGCATGGACATGGTCAGGTCAAATTCTGAAGCGAAACCCGAGGCGGCAGAGGACATGTCGCGATCAAAAGAAGCAAGCCCCCCCCCGACAGAAATTTTTCGTTTAAATGACTTGGTTTGGAACCGCCTGCATCCGACCGTCCAATTATCTGGCGACTGAACTTTTGAATGACTGACGTTAGAAAGTGAAATGAACAGATCGAATGGGAAACGTTAAAGAATCCGACATTTGTTGGAAGATATGTCGAGAATCCAGAAGATATGCCGAGAATCCGATTTGATTACAATCATGTGCTAAATCAATTAGGGATTAGATTGAGATATTAGATTGATTTATATATTTCATTGCCTTTTCTGTATGTACATCTGTTATAATTACCGAAATATGTACATTGAATACAATTGAAGAAATTACAAAGAATTTCTCCTAAACTTCTTGCTTCACTTCTCTTTTCTTTCAACATTTTTAATCTTTACTTATGGACTAACCCTCTGGCCTCGAATATGAGTGCCCATTTAATTAGTATATTGGTGCGTGAATCGTGATAAGTGATCGTGGGTGATCGGACAATCCGGATTGAAAAATCAGCCATTGCTTAATGCCGATAGGACGATTGCGGTGAATCGGGCATTAATAATGGATCTTAGAATCGGATTTTGTCCGCAGCAAAGAGTGCATCGAACCTTGTTCATTAATCTTCCATGTCAAAACATGTTTTGGTACAAGTCTTAGGCGATTCGAGTGCATAATTACTTATGTATGGTCAGACCATCTTGTCAAAGCATGTTCTTTTTTTCCTTCTTCACAAAGGTCCTCCTTTTATGGGCAAAAGGAATGGATATGACGTGTTCACTAAAATAAGCCTATGTATAAGGAGATTAGACATGGGAATTTATCATATATTCCCTAACAACATATAGAAGACTTTCGTATCCATTCATTTTGCTTTGCGAAGAATCAACAATTCAGAAAAATATATTCTCTTGATTTTGGTCATCTATATCGGTGACCGAATGAGTTGATAAAAATGGTTTCACAATCAACAATATATTTAAGCATAGATTGATTCTAACGATGGAAACATCTTTTATTAACTCATCCTTTAAGCAGTAGAAGCAATTCATAAGAAAATAATTTGTAAATTTATTAATTTTCCACGAAATAAAGAGACACAGAGAATATTCGATCCAATCGTTTTCTATTTTCTCACGTTAACCATAGATTTGGAAGACCAAAACAGAATGAAAAATTTTCAACCCAGAGAAGCTTCACACTCAAGCTATGAGTAATATGCTCAATTCAATTACCCCATACTTTCTTCCCATCAGTGTTTTTCATTACAGCACGAAAAAAGCACCAAACCCGCCCCTACACATCCCTGCGACCTCGTTCCTGTCCTTCATCTTCTTCCTCATGCTCTTGCCCGACGGCTTGGCCGACGGCCTCTGCTTGCCGAAAGCTTCCCCGGCGGATCTGAGGTCGCTGTTCGACGAAGAAGGTGATATCACAGGGCCATCGTGTTCCGGTCGAGAAGACGGCCGAGCGACGCCAGCTCATGGGAATCGTACAGGGGACTCCCGCAATCCCATACGTTCCCACCTTCTGCTTCTGCTTCTCCTCCTTCCTCCGGTGCGTTTCTCATCGTGCACGGCGACGAAAGTCCTGGAGCTTCGAGAGGCCGCCGTTTGAGCAGCTGGTAGAGACATCGCTCCTGACGAAGGCTTTATCGGTTTCACGTCGTTTGGATTTGTTGAGCTAAATTTGGTGGAGAGCCTGACGTGTGACGTCACTGAGCCGGGAATTGCCCCGCTTTGGTGCGTCGTCAATGTGCGATATTGCTTCTAGTTTAAACTTCCAACTGGACAGTAATGTAGGCGAAAAGTCTTCTCCCCTCCGTCTTCTTCAATCTTCGGGAGGGATCGAGCTAGTTTCCTTTCTTCCCTATTCTATTGGTTTTGTTTGTTTTATCATTTTTTTTCTCGCCTTTTCTTCTCTCCTGATTTAGATCAGAGTTCTCATCTTCCGATCTAGTTCATGATTTGAGAATTTGAAGTCTCTTGATCTAGTTATGAATCTGAGTATTATCCTCTCCTGATTTAGATTTGTGAGTTTAACAAAATATGATTTTGAGAATTCAATATTCTTTGCTCCGTGTATGTATAAGTTCTCTGTTTTCAGCTTCAATGATGATCGCAGAAATTTTAGTGTCTCGTTAAATCATGAAAAATTGCTTTTTCCCATGTCAGATCTATGTTTGTTTAATCTATTTTGATTTGGTTCATATGACGATGGTGTAAAGGAAGCCAAACTTAAGCACGCACTGCCAAATGACAACATCGTAGTTATTGAAGAAGTAATTTATGTCATGTGTTCATCATTGATAGATTCGATGATTGGCTGCCGATTATTTTGCTTAAAAGATCTATTCTTGTGGAATGACTGTATGTCTAACTTTGTTGGTGCTCTGTTGAGCCTCCTTATTTTCTAGATTTGGCTTTACTTTCTAGTATTCTTGCTTAGGTTCGATTTGCCTTGTTATGAAAACTACATATTTCTTTTCATGTATCTTATTGAGCAATTAATACAATTTTCTTCCAAAAAAAAACTATTATGCACACATTTTGGATAATTTTCAAAAGATTTAAACCTATTGTTCAATTTTAAACCTTTTAATTTGGCAATTTTTGTTCTATACCTTTTGAGGATTTATCGATATAGTTATTGCAATCAACTTTGGCTAAAAATTATTGAAGTAAACATCAGTCATCCTACGTGACTGAAAAGAAAAGAAAATGAAAGAAATAAAAATCAGATTTAAAAAAAAAAAAGATTGCAAAAATCGCCCATGTCAATAATTTATGGTCAAAATCAATCAAACAATTACATTGTCAAATTGTCAAAAGATTTAGTCCTAATTGGCCAAATTGAAAATTTAGTATTGAACTAATTATTAACACTTGGTTTAAGATTTTTGGATAATTTTCATCATGTTAGGGCATAGTTTATTTGGTTTAAGGGAATATTAACTTATGATGGACATGCCAACATTTAGAGCTAAATGGCCTATCTAGCTACCGTTGAGATGATTAATTACAATAAAGGAGATGAAATGGTATACTAATTAAGCTTCTGTCTCTATATATATATATATATATCGTATACATATTATATTTTAGTGTGTGAAGAGGAGATCGAGACAGAATTTGAGAATAATAGTTACATCTATTTAGGAGCCGAGTGAAGAATCGTTCACCGGCATAATTGACTGATTGATCAGCATTAATTGAGTTAGTTATATGGTAATTGAATCTTTGTAAACATTCGAGACCCAACGGTATTTAACTAAGGTATCGCATCTAATAGGAAATTCATGATATAATTTGGGTAATAAGTCAAATAACAAGTTCATTTCAACACATTAGAATTCTGTATAATCCTCACGCAGTCAATATCAACAATTAATCAAGACTAATATCTTTTTTTGACCTTTAGTTTGCAGGGTTGGCCTCCGTTTTTCTAACGAAAGAGAGCAAAGGGTCGGTGAATTGGCCGGCCTTTCGTGATGGGCTTTTCGTGATGGCTTCGCCGCTGTCGACGGCACGTCGTATAGCAGCCGACATCAGCCGCTCTTTGACTGCATACGTTTGTCAATTGAAGGAAGCTTATAGTTTTTGCCTGGTTTCATTTGATTCGAGAGCGTTTTGATATGGAAAATTATCCTGAAACTTAAACTTATTATTGTATTTTTGTCAAATCATTCTTAAACATTTTGATCTTTTGCCAATTATTAGATCTTTTCATAATTTGCCAACTGCGCTCCGTCGTTTCACTGAAATAATTTTCTAAAACGCTTGGATCCTGCTGCGTTCTCGTTTACTTAAAATGCACTTTTAAAATGTTTTCCATCAAAGGAAAAGTCTTCTAAAGTAGTGGAAAACATTTTCCTTACTTGCTCTCTTATCTCACACATCTACAAATTCTCACTTTATCATCCCATTTATTCTTCTTCTTTTCTTTTTATTCAAATTATTTTTTTCCTTTTTTTTCCCATCTTCTTCTTTTCTTTGGCTAATCGCTTGACTGGTAAAATCAAACCACCTCAAGCTTATCAATCTCAAACTCACAGTTGATCTAAGGAGCGCGTCGCCAATCTAGGGAGTGGAAAATATTTTCCTTATCGAACATGGAAAAGTATTTTCTGAAACATTTTTAGATTTTAGCCGAATACCATAAAATATTGTCATTTTCCTGAAAAAATGACTTATGGGAAAATATTTTCCGGAAATTGTCCATTTTCCACGAAACGAACGGACTCTAATTTTTTTTTTTGGTTCGATCCTATCCTATATTCATTTGGTGTGCCATGTGCTATGCGTAGGTTGTGAAGCCTCGCTCCCTCACTCACATATCTACACCCCAACTCCTTGAGAAAGTGAAGAATCAAACTCTTCATCTCTCGCTTCCCAAGTTGAAACGATGGCCACTATTGCCAATTTAGTTTATCCATATAGTTATAGCTGTCATGGACGCCAACCGTCCTTGTAGTTCAACTAAAGACTAGCATCGATATTTTTTAATTATATATTTTAATTTTTTTTTTCTTTTTTTTCTTTTCTTCTTTTTTTTTTCTTTTTTCCTTCTATTCTTCATCCGCTAATCAATCACTCCTTGATAACTGGCTAGAAACAAGAGCCAGTGAGGTTGCCAGCTTTGCCCAACAACGGCAAGGCCGCAAGTAGGTGAGGTTAGCCTCGCCAAATCACATGAGTTCTAGCAAGGCCAACCTAACCAAGCGATAGTGAGATCAAGCCCTGCCAAAGGTGAGCACAACATGCCTGTGGCTAGGGAGTTTGACCTCATTGGCCCTTACCTAGTTGAGTGTTGGCGATGATAGGCTAGAGGGAGAAGAAGAGAGGGGAAAAAGAAAAAAAAATATTATTAAAAATTATCCACGAATGGTCATGGCAAAATATAAAAAGCTAATGACTTAATTAACAAAATTTAAAAGTTTAGTAACGAATTGACAAAGTATAATAGATCTAAATTTTTTTGATAACTTTTCCTTTTGGATCACCTTAAACAATTCTCCATGCTTTGACTGTATCTCTTCCTTCTCCAACACTCACATGGTGTTTCACTTTTAAGATTCCCCAGGAGTCGGTGGAAGCTTGTTCTGCTTCCCAAAAGCATCATTTCCTGTGCCAAAAGACCTCCATTTTGATGCTTTCCTTTTCTTGTTCGAGACGTATTCAGCGGATGCTGTAGGCACCTTTCGAAAGCAGGCCGTGAGAGTATTCTTGGCCCGTCCCTTGGTCCTGGCACAGATGGTCGGTCTCTGATCGGGTTTTGGAAATGGTATTGGCCCGATGCAATAGGTCAGATCGAGAAATTTACCTGAATTTCATATAAAGGAAATAAAAATAAGGTAAGGATTTAGACATTGCCAAATATCGAGTTAATAAGACGAAAGTTTCATGATCTAAATTGCCTTGTGGAGATTTTCTGTTGTCTCCACAAGTCTCCACATAGACAAAATTATCTTTCCATGTCAGATGCCAATGTTAGCCCCCAGAATTAACCAAAATCGGCGTTCGTGGAAAAGGAGGGGATCGCGTGCATCCAAGGACTTAATTGAAAAAGGGTGCGAGTTTAGGGCAAAAGCGGATTTCCATCTTAACCTGATTTCTCTAGCCAAACTCCCATTGGGCCTGCCAAAGCCCACTGTTGCTCCGGCCCAGCTCATCAAGGAACAAGAGAACGCAATCAGAGTGCCAGGACACGTCGCGACGGTTCTGGATGGTGGCGACAGCAGATTTATCCAGCAGTTGATTCATATCCTGCCGATTCCCGACACGTGTAGGCCCCTCGAGGAAGGTCCCGCCGCAGCCTGTACATTCGCGGATAAGATGTTTGTATATATATATTTTTAATTTTTTTTGGTGGAAAGATGTTTGTATGATGTTGACAATGGTGTATTCTCTAATTCTATGGACCTGAAAAATTGGAGATTTTCACCTTAACGAATTTGTCTCCATTTCTAGACTTGACGCTGCTTCGACGGCAAATTAAGATAACGACAGTTTCGAGGAAACCATTTTTTTCTTTTGGGCCCCTAAAATCTTATCTAAGAACTCGTCGAAAGTAACGTTGGGAGATTATCCTTTTCTAGAAAAAAAAAAAGAAAGCATCTGATTTGGTGACTTAGAAAGTGACTTATTCGAAAGTTAAAACGTGAAATATATTCTATATCTCGGTGAAAAAATTAACCGACTGCCATCTAATTATCTGAATTCACTTCAATAAATCGAGTTGATTGATTTTGGAAGAGAACTTTTAAATTTATTCAATACGATCTTAAATTTTATCTCAAAATACAATATCATCTCTAAACTCCGTTAATTAGTTCAATGAAAATATTTAATCTTTTACCCCTAAACTTGAATAATTTTCAAAGACCGAATTGAGTATGTATTAAAAATCAATGGAAGGGATAATATGTACATTGAGTTAAAATTCATGAACCACGTTAAATAAATTTAAAATTTAAAAATGATATCACACATTGATCAAAATTTATAGACCATTTGTATCATTATTTATTCCTAAAATAGCCAAAGATAGTTAGATTTGCTTGGCTTGCATTTTGTGTGACATACAATCGATTTGGTCAATGAACCACCTTACACGAAGAGTTCTTTTCCACAAGACAGCGAGACGCTACTAATGCTCAAATCAATTGATTCGCATCAGGCAGCGATGCCTACCATTCAAGACAGAACTATCACCGTTTGATTCTTGAAAATATCTTCGAACGAGCGATAGCTTTCGGTGAGACGCACACTTGTCCTTCACCCTTTGATGACAGCCCATACGATGGGGAAAGAATATGAGTTTTCAATTCAAAAGATCGGAATGTGAATAAAGCTGCGCAGGATACTTGAGTCGTGGAATTAGAATAAGATCAAATCTCATTCCCATACGAGAATAATGGGTTCATGTTTTATATATTCAGAGGTTGCAAATTGACAACTTGACAGGATGCAGCGTGAACATTTTCTCAGCAGAGATCGGCAAAATATGAACGCGCGGAAGCATTTATAAACGTAAAGTCCGAGCAAGACTCAATACAAAACCGACGCTTAGCACGCGAAGGATATAAATTCTTTATATTAACCGCACACGAAACTGGATCTGACGGATCAAAGCATGTTGAAATAAATGCGAAACGGTGTTTCCTGACGCCTAGTAGGTTATCAGCATGTCTGGTTACGTGTAGCTATGCAATTACGAACATGCGAAAGCGATTTTTTTATTTTTTAATCAGTCCTACTCATATTCCTACTACACTCACTTCAGATCGCTCGCTTTCAGACAAAGTGCAGGCTGATGAAACCCACTTCGAAACTAATTAACCCCACCTTCCCCTTTTCTCACGTCAAGCGCGACAACTAATTGGACCCTGGGGCAAGGAAAGCTTGGTCGGCATGCAATTTGTTATTATTCACGTATTCATTCCATGAACACAATTAACCATCGACATGGTAGATATTGTGGAAAGAGATCACTATAAAAATGTCCAAACATATTTTTATTATTATTATAATGCTAGTATTAAAATAATCAAATATTAAATCACGTATTCACCTAGCATCTTAAACTTTTAGAAATGTTAGCAGATCTCATAAAATCTCATAGCGTGATCAAAGTGTGGTTTTTCTTGGCTCAAATCTTGGTGCCTCTCCAATTATATTTACACGTTTTGGTTTAGACTAAAGTCTAACTTACGCGTGAGGGAAGTGTTAATTTAATTACATATTAAATCACGATTCATTTAACGCTTAAGTTTTTAAAACATGAGGAGTGTTAGTTTAATTAAATATTAAATCACATATTTATCTAACAGGTTAAAATTTTAGAATAATTGATAGTAATATCATAAAAATCTCATGGCTTAAGCTTATGTTTGTTCGTCACAGTTTGGGGTTTTCAAACTTCTAGTCGGATAAACTTGTGGTGTTGGAAAGTTAGGGGGCCAAATTCGCAATGATTGGGAAAATACAGGGTATAACAGAAAGTTTTTGAAAAATGTCGCAGCTGAAGAAGTTTACGTGGCGTCCTGTATATGGATACTACTTTTTTTTTTTTTTCTTGGTTATTTGTGTGGATACGATTCGACGAGCAAATGACCTTATATATTACTTAAATATCAATAAAGATACAAAATATGTATATACGGAACGCTTACTGGATGCACTAGCTAAAGAACTGTGAAGGAAAACATCAAAATATATTAGGAAAAATATTTTAAGAAGTGGGCTATTTTAAAAAAGAAAATTAGCTTGAATTTTCTATCTGGATGAAGAAAATTAAATTGGAGTTTTGGAATGTATTAGATATTGAGTTTAATCGCCCGACCACGAGTTAATATACTGCAAAAGTTGTGGTGTTTGAAATAAAAACAAGCAAGAGCACGTGCTGCTGCCTTTTTGAAAAGCCAAAAGATTGAAGTGAAAAAATCAATCTGGAATGGGCTTATTCCCTGGCTCGATTTTTCTCCATCTTCTAATTTTGCTAAGTCATGATACATCCTACTCAAGTCACATGGTCTTTTTTGGATAGTAAGAGCAATCCAATTTGGACATTGAGATTACTAACCCATTTCTTCAATAGGCGGTCCCACTACCATCGTACAAATTCCGAAAACTCAGCTTATAAAAAAAGAAAAAAAATATTCGTACTTGGGAAATCGAATATCTATTTCCTTCAAATAATGGAAAAAAAGAAAGGAAAAGGAGATGATCAGCTGGACTTCTTAGACTATATAATCTCACGTCTGACTTTCTACATAGAATTTCACGTAGGCCTCGTGATTGCCGCTCATACGACGCCGTAGTGTCAAAACGCACGGCTTTGAAAAAAACGGAAAAAGACTATTTTTATTTTTCGGGTTAAAAAAGAAAAAAAGAAAAAGAGGGGACTATTTAAGAGGCACGGCAGGGATCATTAGCGTTTTCTCCTTCACCGCCTTACGCCTCCATCTCCCCTTACAGGCGGACGCGCAATCTCCTCTCCGAGCCAGCGCGCGCTCTGCCTCGCGTAACGGCCATCCGCGATCGCCGGGGACTGCGTCGCCGGCCGGTCAGCCTCGGGTTCCGGCGGTCCCCCTCCCTCGCTCTCTCACTCTCTCCGTCCTTCCCTCCTTCCCTCGGCTCTTCGCGCGCGGCGGGGCGCGCGGGCGGTGTTGGTGCTTTTTGATGGCGTCGGAGGACGTGGTCAGCGAGAGGGAGTCCGCCGTGTCGACGATCGTCAACCTGGCGGAGGAGGCCAGCGAGGGCGTGAAGGCGCCCAGCCACGCTCTTCTCAGCATCTGCAAGTCGCTCGTGGCCGGCGGAGTGGCCGGCGGAGTGTGAGTGCCTCTCTCGGCCGTCCCCTGTTTGTGCCTCCATCGTTCTTGCGTGGCTGAGTTTGGACGCATTTTAGTTTTCGTCGGGGGCTTATTTCGGTGTAGGTTTGAAGGCTCACCGCGTCGCGTCTGTTGTTTGGTGTTATTTGGTTTATTGTTGATTGCTATGCTCTCCTTGATATCTCCGCAGTATTCGTTTTTCGCGATTTAGGTTTGATTTTGGTTAGGAGACGAGTTGCTTGGCTGTAAATAGGTTTTCATGCAAAACAGGCTGATATAATTAATAAGCTTGATCTACGGCAGAGTCGCTGATGGATTTTTTCCGGTGGTAACTCTGGAGGATTAGTATTGTTATTGCAGTAAAAACAACGCGGTTGATTTTGCTCCGGCGAATTCGACTTGTTTGTTGTGTATGTCATCGGTTTTGTTTGGTCAATTGTCTGTCCTGATTCATTGGTGTCCTAATATCAGTTTTTCCTTGAATTTTTTTCGTAGTGATTTGGCTGTGTGTTTAGGGTTTCAGTTGGTATACAATTGAGACACGCACACCTCTACTTGTGAATGAGATTTGGTGGCTTTAGTATTTTCTATGTGATGTGTCACATCTTGATGCTTGGATATTTTTAAATCCCCTTCACTTAATTGTTTCCGGCCTTCCGGTGCATTACGAGTTGTAAATGAATTCTAATTGTTCAGGACTTTGCATCTCTTTTAAGGTGCATAGCATTTTTTCTCGTCTGAGAAGACCACTAACTCCTTAAACTTAAACTCAACACAGCTGCAAAGAATTAGAACTGACAAATAGCTGGACAAGGGAAGGATAAAGGGGGACTGAGAATATGTAACAGTAGCAAGCAATGGAATTTGTTTTCGGCGCGGTCCTTTTCTTTATAAAAGACTGAGCATAGAGTTGGCTTCAGTTTGGCACATCCTCCAAACAAGAGATATGCAACATGACAAAATTCCTGTCTCCGTGCTGTCAAGTTCAATTAATTGATTGATGCTGTTTATTCTTTTTCTTTTTACAGTTTTATCTTGTTATTTGGCTTTACTTGACCTTTCATGATTTGTTTTCCCTTTGTGGGTTATGAGGGTTCAGAACTTCAGAGTCGTGAGACATATATCGTTTCATTATTACCTCTCGTGCTTTCTTACTGGGATGTTAGCTTTGCCTGTTCAGGCTAGTTTTCCTGTTTGTGAGAAGTATTGCTCTTCGTTCCTATGAGAACTCTATCCAAGTTCTAGATGAAGGGGAAAGCACATAGGACTTCATTAGAGACATGAAGGAGATTTTTGTATTTTTCACATGCTTAGTTAAAAGAGTCCTTGTTCTGAGTTTAACATATTTGTGCTAATCACCAGGAGACCTTGAGACAGTGCCATTTTGAGATGGAGTGTCATGGTGCTGCCACATGGTTTCTTTCCTAGACATAAGGAAAATAGGATCAAAATGGTTTTTTGTTAGATAAGTATCATTTTAAACAGAAAGAATAAATTAACCGGCAATATTGTATAGTACCCTACACCGTAAAACAGAGGGATCTTATGAAGACATTTTTTAATGGATTCTTTTGATCTCATATGCTAATTATGAAAAGGTCTTCTCCAATTTGTCGTGTTAATTCTTTTAATAATCTTGTTGCAGGTCACGTACTGCTGTTGCTCCATTGGAGAGATTAAAAATATTGCTGCAGGTACTTTTATGGGTGATTGACTTCTTATTTTTGTACTTTTATCTGCTTGTTTTCTGTGCACGGAGGTCACATAGTAGGTACGTCCTCCTTTTGATTTTAAGTTGACACTTTCCAACGAAAACTGTCACCGAGGTGCACTCGCACTTGTCTTGGCATTCATGTATACAGGGAGGACTGGGAGGGAGGGAGAAATGGAGTGATGATGTTTCTTTCATCTGCATCTTAAAAGTGGGATGCTTCTAATGCTTACTCTCCTCTGCATGCTTTGCTCGTCTTAAGTTGGATATGCCTCTGGATGCAGGTTCAGAATCCTCATAGCATAAAGTACAACGGAACAATGCAAGGCCTAAAATACATATGGAGAACTGAGGGTTTAAGGGGATTGTTCAAAGGCAATGGCACTAATTGTGCTCGTATTGTTCCCAATTCAGCTGTCAAGTTCTTCAGCTATGAGCAGGCATCTCAGTATGCTAAATTATTCTCGCCCATCATATATTCATTTATTTTGTTGCGGGATTTATCTATTCAATTGTAAGATACTAAATGACGTTTGAGCTTTAGGAAAAGGCCCAAGCATAGGTTCTTAAGTGCATGCTTCTGAATAATGACCAAACCAATGGAGTTGTTAATACTTGAATATGCTTCTGCATGATGACCAATAGGGTTGTTTATAATTTGAATATCACTATAATTATTATTATTATTTTTTTGGTAAACAGCGGCATTTTATGGCTTTATCGGCAGCAACCTGGGAAAGGTATGATCTTCCTACTTTATATGAGTAATATATGTTTCAAGGTATTCAATATGCTTTACTTATGGATCTGGTTGATTCTGAACAAACACTAATGCTCTAAGATTGATGGAAGACTATGCCGGTCTTACTGTTAATTACCATACTTGAACTAAACATGCCATTTTTTTACAGTGAATATGCAGCATACTCATTTTCCAATTTGCTGATCATTTAATTCTAATTTAAAGATTTTGCTACTGCACTAGTCTTGTCAATTACTCCCTTTCTGTTTCTGCTGAATCTCGTTGAACACTAATTTTTTTTTTTTTTTAACACTATTTGCTTTTTTTCATTTTTGCTGACAATTCTGGCTGAATTTTCTCATGATGATGATTTGCTACTCTTTATTTTTATGCAGAAGATGCACAGCTAACTCCTCTTTTTACGCCTGGGAGCTGGTGCATGTGCTGGAATTATTGCCATGTCTGCGACATATCCAATGGACATGGTACGCGGGTCGGCTGACTGTCCAGGTATAGGATGGGTTTTTGAATTTATTGCATCGATGCAAATTTGGATTCATATAGAATGCATTTCTTCTTTTTCTGTGATATCATTAGACTCACCTTCCTGCTGAAAAATCTTTAGACAGAGAAGTCTCCGACAGTATAGAGGAATTTATCATGCTCTTTCAACTGTCTTCAAGGAAGAAGGCCCTAGGGCATTGTACAGAGGCTGGCTTCCTTCTGTAATAGGAGTTGTAAGTATGATCTTCTTTGTGATGAAATTTATCTTTTATTTATAAGTAATTAAGGAAACGAACAAGTTTGTGTGCTGCTATGCTATTCAGTCTCTGAGGTTGTATCATATGAATTGAAATTGCTTTTTGGTATGTTCAGGTTCCTTATGTAGGTCTGAACTTCGCTGTGTATGAATCCTTGAAAGACTATTTACTTCAAACCAACCCATTGGGACTGGTTGAGGACAACGAGCTAAGTGTGACAACGAGGCTTGCATGCGGTGCTGCTGGCGGGGACTATTGGTCAGACGGTAGCTTACCCTCTTGATGTCATCAGGGCGAAGAATGCAAATGGTTGGCTGGAAAGGTGCTTCTTCAGTTATAGTTGGTGAAGGGAGGAGTAAGGCACCACTCGAATACACTGGCATGGTTGATGCATTTAGGAAGACTGTTCGTTATGAGGGATTTGGAGCATTATACAAGGGTTTGGTCCCCAATTCAGTAAAGGTGAGTTGACATTATAAAGAAAATACCTACAATACTTTTAGTTAATTTTTTTTTTTATCTCATTTAGTGAGTATTCTCTAGGGACAACACCTTCTGAGTTTTGGTAAAATCTCACTGATTAAACTTATGTGATTTCTAGATTGTAGTAAATCTTTACTTTTTGTTTCCAATTGTGTTCAGTTTCTTCACCAGTATCCTGTTAACATTTTCTGCTATGATGTCTAGGTCGTTCCATCGATAGCTATTGCCTTCGTCACATATGAAGTGGTTAAGGACGTTCTTGGAGTGGAGATGAGGATATCCGACTGAAGGGAGAAGCATTCAAGTAATTCTTTTCTTTGACTTATGGCTTATTTCCAAGGCAAAAGGTTGAGAGGCTTGATGGGAGTACATTCCGAGATTATTTATGATCAGGTAGAGAGGAATCTAGAGATCCGTTGATATATGTAGTCCATATTTTGTCCCTCCATCTTAGGCTTTTTTTTTTTCTCCCTCTTTTCCTTTTCTCTCTTCTTACGTGGAAATAAATTGTTCGCCAGGGGCTTTCGAGAAAATTCTGTAGAACTGAATCCTGGGTTTTATGTTTGTGATTAAAATTTATGGCCATGCTCTACGCGTACTGTTTCAGTCTGTCACTGGATGGTTATGTATTTTATGTGCTTTTGATTTTGCTTTGGCTGCTCCGTGTGTGCTGATCAACAAGCACATTTGAGCACGGAGCCGAGTGGATAATTTTGGTTGATTGATTGAGGAGTCGGGCATGCCGCAGCCTGGCTATGGACAGAGCGTGAACAGTGAAATCCATATCTTGCATGTACACAGGAGTGCATGAAGAATCTGATGTACTTGGGACTTGGTTGCTTGCAAGTGCGGGCTTTGCATTAAACCGATTCTTTTGGAATTCAATATGTGAGTGACATTCAACTCGAACACGGCAACGACCGTTTGAACTTGGTACTTTTGACTCTTCTTTCAGATGTTTGTCCTTTTCTTTGGCATCACATCACTAGGCTGAGCGGAAGCTTAGCGGACACCTTATCTTTACCATGCGATGATACACGCGGCGTTATTAAAACTCTCTCTCTGGATTGGAAGGGTTGACAATTCGTATCTGTGTCTTGTTTGAGAGGGGCATGAAATATAGATTTGCTGACTCAAATCGAAGACGTTGCTGTAATTTTCAAGCTTACTCCTAATGAGAAGGACACACGACCAATCGGGTAGTTCACCTGACATGATTATAGATGAATACGAACGTTTGGACATATCGCGCGGCGGCACGTGTTAACATGTCGGTATGTCTCTACACATTGATCGTCTCATAGCCAACAAGGTTGATCCGATGTTCGGAGCGCTTTGATGACTTCTAATTGAAAAGTTGAATTCCCGATGAGGATTGATCCGACGGACTTTCATAAACTGGGGGACTAGAGTCTGGAGACAAATCATAACGACTGATGAACAAGAAGGCGCCACTAAAAAGTGTCGAGTCTTTCCCAGATAAATGGCGTTTTATTAATCATCTACACAAACCGGAATATTGCAGTCTCATGTGATAGTTTTCCATGACTACGGGGATGCTCAATTGATGACCGGTACAAAGGCATCAACCAAGTTTTTATACAACATCCTGACTATAAAATGTCGAAACAATCATATCACGCAAAAAAATCTATCTACAAGACACTTTGCCTAAATGGAATCAACAATCAAGGAAAAAAATGTTGACACACCGGAACGAATCTGCGAATAGAAATAAAACAAAGTCAGAGCCTGCGGCTGCCCTCTGGCCTCTGGCTGTTACCGTCTTGGCTAGCATTTCCTTGAGGTCATCATTGAGGCTGCGATGATAGTCAATCCAGATGCAGAGTTGCCTGATCGCCTCCCTCTTCTCTTCCCCGAGACCGAAGATCGACTCGTCTTTGTCCTTCAATGTCGTCTCGAGTTCCTCAGCCTTTTTCTCGATCCTGTTTAGAGCTATAGTCAGTTTCCCCTTTTCGGCTTGTTCCTCGCTGGCTTGCACCTTTAACTTCTCGAGCTGATCTGTCAGGAACGACTCCCGTTCTTTCTTAACCTTCAGATGCTCCGCTAATTCACGAACTTCCTCCCTAGTTGACGTTTCGCGTCATTCGCATCTCTTACCCAGCTCTTCACAATGTTCAAGTCATTGTAGACTTCCAAAATGCAGTTTCTGTAGTTGTCATATTCTGTGTCGAATTTCTGGACAACAGCTTCCCATGCAATCAAGCTGCTGTTTACTTCTTTGGAGACTTCTGTAATCATTTTCTGATAGGCTTCGTTGTTTGAGGCAATTGTTTCAGACAAGGCCGCAACCCTTTCTTCAAGAGCCCTCTGTTCTTGTTGGAATTTTGCTTCGGCTTTCCTGAAGCTCTCTTCCTTCTCAGTCAGCAATTGCTCTGTGACCCTAAGCTTCTGGTTTGAGAGACGGAGCTTAACCTCGATATTTCGTACATTCTCAGTTAAGGAACTGATTTCTTCTTCTTTTAATTCTTGATCTCTCTTCAAATCTTCAACCATTTCTTCCAAATCAGCCACCATCTGGTCCCTTGAATGGAATTTTGAGCGGAACTCAGCTTCCATTTCTTTCGTCTTAGTTTCTGCCCGCTCAAGGCTTTCCTTGCACTTACGAAAAAAGCCTCCAACTAGTGTATGTTCCTCACTCAACGTTTTGTGTGAATCCTCCTTCTCTTTAAGCAATCTCCGCAGATCTTCACTCTGGTTGGCTACTTCACTTGTCCGACTCTGCATTTGCATCATGCTTTCTGAAGATTCTTGTCTCTCCTTTTCAAGTTGTAGTTCCAATTGAGCTTTCTGACTTTGCAAGCGATCCAAATCCTCTCTCAGATTGTTAATTTGTGTCTCCAAAGCCATGATTTTAGCCGAAGCTTCAGTTTCTCCTTGTTCAAGTTTTTCATGTAGAGCAGAAAATTCATCCTCTTTCTCTGATAGCTTCCTCTCCAATTCAAGAACTCTATCCTGTAGTCTTCCCTTTTCCTCTTGCAACTGATCGCTCTCAATACTTTTGCTTTTTATCTGCTCTTCCAGTTGAGTTCTGTGGTTGATTAGAGAATCCACCTCAAGCATAAGGTTCTCACTCAACGTTTTGTGCGCGTCCTCCTTCTCTTTAAGCAATCTCCGCAGATCTTCACTCTGGTTGGCTACTTCACTTTTCTGATTCTCCAGTTGCATCATGCTTCCTGAAGATTCTTGTCTCTCTTGTTCAAGTTGTAGTTCCAATTGAGCTTTCTGACTCTGTAAGAGATCCAAATCCTCTCTCAGATTGTTAATTTGCGTCTCCAAAGCCATGATTTTAGCTGAAGCTTCAGTTTCTCCTTGTTCAAGTTTTTCATGTAGAGCAGAAAATCCATCCTCTTTCTCTGATAGCTTCCTCTCCAATTCAAGAACTCTAGCCTGTAGTCTTCCCTTTTCCTCTTGCAACTGATCGCTCTCAATACTTTTGCTTTTTATCTGCTCTTCCAGTTGAGTTCTGTGGTTGATCAGAGAATCCACCTCAAGCATGAGTTTCTCACTCAACGTTTTGTGCGAGTCCTCCTTCTCTTTAAGCAATCTCCGCAGATCTTCACTCTGGTTGGTTACTTCACTTTTCCGATTCTCCAATTGCATCATGCTTTCTGAAGATTCTTGTCTCTCTTTTTCAAGTTGTAGTTCCAACTGAGCTTTCTGACTCTGTAAGAGATCCAAATCCTCTCTCAGATTGTTAATTTGTGTCTCCAAAGCCATGATTTTAGCTGAAGCTTCAGTTTCTCCCTGTTCTAGTTTTTCATGTAGAGCAGAAAATCCATCCTCTTTCTCTGAGAGCTTCCTCTCCAATTCAAGAACTCTATCTTGTAGTCTACCCATTTCCTCTCGCAACTGATCGCTCTCAATACCTTTGCTTTTTGTCTGCTCTTCCAGTTGAGTTCTGTGGTTGATCAGAGAATCCACCTCAAGCATGAGTTTCTCACTCAACGTTTTGTGCGAGTCCTCCTTCTCTTTAAGCAATCTCCGCAGATCTTCACTCTGGTTGGTTACTTCACTTTTCTGATTCTCCAATTGCACCATGCTTTCTGAAGATTCTTGTCTCTCTTTTTCAAGTTGTAGTTCCAACTGAGCTTTCTGACTCTGTAAGAGATCCAAATCCTCTCTCAGATTGTTAATTTGTGTCTCCAAAGCCATGATTTTAGCTGAAGCTTCAGTTTCTCCCTGTTCTAGTTTTTCATGTAGAGCAGAAAATCCATCCTCTTTCTCTGAGAGCTTCCTCTCCAATTCAAGAACTCTATCTTGTAGTCTACCCATTTCCTCTCGCAACTGATCGCTCTCAATACCTTTGCTTTTTATCTGCTCTTCCAGTTGAGTTCTGTGGTTGATTAGAGAATCCACCTCAAGCATGAGGTCCTGTATCCGGGCTGTCATGCTGTCTCTCTCTTCCATTGTCTTCTGGTGATGATCTCTATCACTCACTAGCTGCTGTTTCAAGCCCTCCATTTGAGTAGAGAATTCCGAAAAATCTCGAGTCTTTGTTTCAAGCTGCAATTCTAATTCACTTTTGTGTCCTCGAAGAGCATCGTGAGTCTCCTGAAACTCGAGAACATTTCTCTGCAACTCTTCCTTTTCCTCTCTAAGCAGGTCATTCTCCTTCTCTATAGTTCTTATTCGTTCTTCCATGTCATCCTTCTGGGTGCGCATAGTAGCTGTCTCCAGGTCCAGGTCCTTCACCCGACATACTAAACCTTCCTTCTCCTCCATAATCTTTTCTTGATCAATAGTTTTTCTTGTCAACTCCTCCTTCAATCTTTCTGTCTCAACCATAGTTTCTGAAAGCTCTTGAGATTTTTCTCAAGTTGCAATTCCAGTTCAGCTTTCTGGTTTCCTAGAGATCCCAGTTCCTGCTGCAATATGTTGACCTGATCCATTAGCCCAGAGATTTGGGTGGATGCTTCATCGGTTTTTGAAACAATCTGTTCCTCCATTTCAGCTTTTTGAGCTTGTAAAGATTCCAGATTGTGAAGCAAGGTTTTCACCTGTGCGGTCAAATCCTCCGTCCTAGAGAGACTCCTTTTCACTATCCTCGAGCTTCTTCTTGAGAGCCGATATTTCATCCTCTCTGGCTTTTGACATTTCTTCAAATTCTGCAGCTTGGGCTGTCAGTCGCATGTTTTCCTCAGCCAGTTGTTTTGCTTCAGTTGATTTTCTTTCCATCAGCTCTTCTACGTCCCTTTTCTCAGTTTGAACAGTTTCAAGTTTCAATTCAAGATTTGCTATCTGTGCTTTCAGGCCTTCTATCTGAGCTGATGCATCATTCTGATGGACTTGATGCACTTCTGTCAAAGCCAAAAGCTCCCTTTCTTTTTCCTCCAAAGTTTTCTTCATTTCTCCCAATTCACTGTTGAAGTCTTCAATATTTTTCTGTGCATTCTCAATGCCATGTAAAAGTTCGGACACTTTAGAAGCTAGAGACTTGTTTTCTTCCAGGGTGACTTCTAGGAGTGGCTTACATCTGCAATTTTCTGTTCTGCTGATTCTTGATGCTCTTTCATACCTGAAACATGGCCTTTCATAGATTCTAGTTCCAGCTCCAGAGCTGCTTTTTCATCTTTCATCTGATCAACCGAATTTCTCAAGTCAGCAGTAATTTTTCTCCCTCTTCAATCTTTTTCAAGGCAGCCTCTCTCTCTGCCATCAAGGTCTCTTTCTGAACTGTCATGTCCTCCAGTCTTTGTTTTGTTCTACTTCAACCTTACCAAGCATCTCCAGCTTTTCGGTCAGGTTCTGGTTGTCAGCAAAATGCTTGGATCTTTCCTCCTCTAACCTTTCAGCTTTGATGTTCATCTCCTGGATACTGTTTTCTGCTGCTTGTACCTTGCTCAAAGCTACTTGGCATTCAGACTGCAGAATGTCTCTCTTCTGTCATGCTTGTTAACTTCCTCTTCAAGTCAGCAACTTCTAGATTTGCTGTTTCAAGTTCCTGCTTCATGTCAGCTGTGATTTTTCCCGATCATTTTCTAATTGCCCATTTTTACCGTCTTTCTTTGAGGAATGGTCCGAGTCTGAGTCTGAATCAGAGCTTGACGAATGAGGTTCATCTTTACTTCGTTTGCTACTAACCTTTTTCCTGAGCTCTGCTGTGAGAGAATCATATTTTTCATACAGGGACTGATATTTTGTGTGGAATTCATTGACTAACTCTTCAAGCGATCTTCTTCTAGAGTCCCCAGCTGGATCCTGGTTGTCTTCTTCAGGATGTTCATCTCTGATAAGCTTCAAGATCCTATTCACCTTGGCCTCAATTTCTGCATATAACCAGCAGTTTCTCAATCCAATTATTCCAATGTACCAAAAACAGGATGAATTAACATGAAATGATCTATAACTTCAAAATATTATGGAGATCCAATTATGATCCCAATTTTAATTTTCAAGAGCGTACATATTACTGATTGATAGCCTCTTGAAGAACCATTCTTGCTGGCAAGGAATTACCTGATTTAGTTCCTTTCAGCTGTTCCCCTGCCTCTGAATCAATATGACTCCCGAACAAGGACTTTATTGAATCTCTGAATCGATGTTTAGTCATGTCTCTGTCAGAGGATTAACCTTTAACTACAAGAATGCATTGCCACATACCATCTTGTCCACAACAACTGGAAATTTTAAAAGAAATTCGTCAAGTTTCATCCAAATTCTGAATGAGATGCTCTCAGATAATTCAAAATATAATGCCAGAGAAAGGTATATAGAGAACTTAGCGAAAGCCCTTTTCCCCAATTTATTCAGATTCATTAGTGTCCCATTTGTAAAGATAGAGATAACTATAATGCCAAATATAAACTTATCAGACCTCATACTCAAAATAATGTTAAGCAGTAGAAATTAATTGACTGTATAGGCATTAAAAAGGACATCATAATAGCTTTTAACTTCTTTTGATAGTTTCCGTATAATATATCAATAAAAACAAATACACCCTCCATCAGGAAGAACTGTCCAAGATCATTACAATTGAGATGACTTTTCAAAAATATTTCCAGATTATTTTCACTTCCTTAGAGACATTCACTGGAAACTAAATCAATCTAAAATTACACCAGTTACTTTCATGTTCCCATGATGTTTACATTTAGTTGGGTACCCTGAAAAGGTTCCTCTAAGCCTTTCTAGTGTCTTAACATCGACCAAGTTAAAAAAATAAAAATAAAATAATAATAATAATAAAGAGGAGGAAACATAGTTTCTGGGCAAGCCTCAAGAACACGAACCGATCGACAACACTGGTTCCAGTTTCACTACTTTCAAAGGGACAAGAGGACCACAATTCAAAATCCGTTCTACAATGTTTGTTTCTCCGAAGTTGCTTCCGCTATGGCATGATCCTACTCTAGTGCCGTGAGGGGGACCACAGCTCCAAAACCAATCAAATCTTCATTTCCTAAAAGCTGCTGCTGCTACATAGTACGACCCTACTCTGGTGCCAGTTCAGTAGTATCACCAAGAAGCGGCTCGATTATGAATTCCAACCACATCTACGGAAGAAAGAAAGAAAGAGCTGCTCCTTTTTTTCTTCTTTTTTTGCGAGCATTTCCGTGGAGACAATTCGAAAATCTGGGAGCTTAAGAACAGAGGACGAAGAGCAGCCTACCTGATTCGATCTCCTCCAATCTCGCTAGCCTCCCTCCCTCGAGCAGCTTCAACCGATTCGCGCGGATTCAGGACGGCGGAACTAATCCGTCAAAACCAAAGGCCTGCGGATTCAAAGCAAAGAGGCTTGAGCTGCGAATCGGAAGGGAAATCACTGCAGAGCTCCAATTTTCAGACAGTCCACCAAACCACATCCGTAATCAATCCTAGTCCTCGGAAACCGGGACAGCGACGATCGGAAAACGAAATGGATTAAAAAAAAGGACTCCGTAACGGTCTCAGTCCCAAAGGAAAAAAAAAACTCCGACTCAGGCTCAACCACGGTTCCCGAAGTCCGGGCCTCGCGACGGCGGAGAAATCCCGCGCTCGAGGCGAGCTCCGATCAATCCGAACGGGACGTCAACCTCGGCTTCCCCGCCGGAGTAGAAGCTCCGGATACCGGAACGCCGGAAGACGAAACTTTCACAGAGAGAGCTGATCAGCTCATCGGAGCAGGAATTCACCTGAATCTCCGAGCTCGGCGTCCGAGTCCCCGGGCTTGTCGGCCGCGGCCTCCTCCTCCGATCACGCGCGCGCACCCGAGCCGAGCGAAGCGAGCGATGGAGATGGAGATGGAGAGGCGGAGATAATTTCGAAAAACGAAGGAGAAAAAGAGCAGTCTTTCGGGTTCGTGCTGGGATTGGGAGGGCGCTCCTACACAAAGAGCGAGAGAGAGAGCGACCACCTGCGGTGTCCACGAGCGCTTTCAAACAAAAGACAACTTCGTTTCGGGGCCGCAGGACGGAAGGACGACGGAATCTTTTCGGGGGCAGCTCCTCGGCGAGCACCTCGCCCCCCGAATTCCGCGGTAATTGCAATTCTGCCACCGACACCCCGCGCGGGTGCCAGGCTGGCGCGTGCGGGGAGCTGGCCAATCGCTGGCTGGCAGCTGCCGCCAGGTCCCAGGGGCTACGACCGTTGACCCCCTGGCGCGTTCGGGTCGGTCTCGCGAGATATTGGCCTCCCTTCCCCCCGATTTATCGCCGCGAGCGGATGAGGGGCGCGCGTCTCGTGATAAAAATGATTAGGCACTGATGGGGTAGGGGGGCCCCACGCGTGTGGGGGATGTGGAACTCCCGCGCTCTTGTCCTGTCGTAGCTTGCGGCGTCTGACGTGGAGGTTCGGGATTGGTGGGTGGCATCGTGGGATTTTTTTTTTGCTTTTTTTGATAGTCGGAAGAGGAATTGTCGTGGATTGAGGTTTAGATTGGGTGATCTTCGTTTGAAAAAAGTCCTGCGCAAAATTCTCGTGTTAGAAAGCTGTTTATAGGATTTGATGGTTAACGAGTCATACGTAAATCGATGCAAGTAAAACCCAAAAATATTTTCTTAAAAAAGAACAGCGCTATTTTCACCGATTTGCACTCACAAGATAAAATTAACCTCATTTTGGTCAATTGCCTCGTTAATTCTTTTTTTTCTATTTTTCCTCCTATCTCTAATTCGGATTTAGTTTTATAATTAACCATTTTACAATTTTTGTATTTTAGTGTGTTGAAAAACTTCTTCTAGTGCATTCTTAAATATTCCTTTAGTGTTTTTACGTGTCCCACATAAAATTATCTTAACAATAATAACAAAAAAGATAAATTTTTTGATATAATAAAAAAATTAAAAACCTTTCTTCACCATTGCTCTAATATTAACTTTTTTTTTGTCTCTCCTATATTTTTTTTTTTGGCGTCAATTTTTTCTCTCTCATCTCAAAAGCTTCCTTGATGATTTTTTATTTTTATTTTTTAATTCAATTTGTCTAAAATATATGTCAAGTTTATCTACTAACTATTTTAAATAATTAATTTTCTTCTTTACTATTGGCAAGGTGTTTTTACTTAAAGTATATGACAAGTTATATAAATATCTAGAAAATATACTGAAAATATTATAGATGATATTGATTTTTGTTGATCCAAAATGACGAAATTGAACCGGCTTTTAAAAAAAATTATTATTTTATGCAATGTTTTGATTTGATTAAATTTAAAGTTTCACATTAAAGAATGTGATTGTGGTCTTATTTTGGACGATCTTCAAGGAGGATTCTTTTGCTTGACAAGAATGGATTCGATGGTGGTATGCACAACGAAAGCGAAAAATTATAAACAAATGATTGTTTAAAAAACTGTTTATGCTAAACCTTTTGCTAAATTCTACTCTACAATTTGTCCATAAATTTGCTCAATAAGGTAAAAAAAGAACTAGGGCTTCTTGGAAATTTTCCTTTTCAACAAAACTAATTTTTAAAGAAGTAAAATCAAACAATAAAGAAAAAGACATATATACATGGGAACTTGGCCTTTTTGGTAACCATATCCTACATAGAAATTTAAAAGGGAAAGTAAGTAAATTTACCGCTACCACTTTAAATTGCAATTGAATGATCGATGATAGTTTTGTGTTTTTGGTAAAAAAATTGGATGAATTTTAGTATCTAAGGCATGGATTTAATGCTGCCCAAAAAAATAAAGACTTTGCTTGTTTTGTATTGTAAGTAGACCCAATCAATCGGTAGGACGGGCATAAATGTCCTCACACAAGTCCGAACATGCTTAAATCGGGTTAGGCAAGCTCGGGCAAGCCGGGTCGGATGCCTAGGCCCGACCATTTCACCTGTTGGGCATGTAGGAGGTAACTCGTACGTTGATCAAGTCTCACCCTTGCTCATCTGAATTGATAGAAGACACTGCGCCCACGCTAAGTCCAATACATGACTATTGCCCATCACTCCACCATCTGTGAGGCACAAGTTGTGCAGCTAAAAAAATGATATATCTATCGATTTTCATAAGTGTTAAGGTCACGTTGTTTGATGAAGAACCATTTATGAAAATTTGTTTTCAAACTTTCTAGCGTTAGAAAGACCGAAAACTACTCAATCAGCAAAAAAAAGTTTTCCATGGACTGAAAATAACAATCTTAGATTTGGAAAAAGACTTTCCCTTCTAAGAAAAAAGGAAATAGTTTTCAGCATGAACAGTGGTTCACTTTCTCTAAAATTGAATGGCCTGAAAATGTTTTCCAAGTGGTAAGTAATTTTTCAATAAAACAAACGAACCCTTAGATTGAATTTTCATACTGCAAAGCAGTATATAAAGTACCCGTTACAAGAACAAAGTTTTTGCCAACGAAATCTCAAATTGTCTTGGAGATGTTTCTCTCCATTAGACCAAAAATAAAAGGACCGCCACAAAGGATTTTCAGAAAGTTACGCTTGATTAGCGAGGTTGCCCGCCTAATCAAATGGTGGATCAAAATAAGCAATGCTCACTATGCCACTTGAGAAAAGGAAGAACCAGATTATAAGCACCGCACGGCTGCACCAGAATCGTCTTATGGAGATGAGATCAAAACTCAGGTTGTGCGCCTCCGGCTAGCAGCGATCTTCGAGATCACCTCCCGGTATTGAAGACAGCGATCTCGGTAATAGTTGATCGAGAGACACAGTTGCCTGATGGCCTCCTTTTTCTCATCCACAAGCCCGAACAACCCTTCTTCCCTTACCTTTGCAATGTTCTCTAATTCCGCCACCCGCTTCTCGAGTTGGTCAACGGCCTTCGTCATACGCATCTTTTCCATGTTCTCATCGTCTACTTTTGCCATTACAGCCCAGCTCTCCTCACTATGTATAACATTCTTCATGCCTTTGGAGTCCACTGCGGTTATTTGATGGACAGTGTCGCTTTTCACACATCTTACTTTGTCTTTCGCCCTGAAACCTTGTTTCGCAGGCATTGGATCTCCTTCGAGACTTTCGACATACGGCCTAGAACGTTTTCGTTTTGCTCATCAAATTTCGACACTATCAAGTCCAAATGGTGAAGCGCATTGCTCACCATCAGCGAAGCATCCGTTATCTTCCCCATCTCAGCTTTGCAGATGTAGGACCGATCCTTAAGCGCCTCATGCTCTCGCTGAAACCTCTCTTTCATCATCTTGTAGCTATCCTTGTTCTCCATGTGTAGCTGCTCCAAGACCAGGATACGTTGGCTCATCAGGCGTACATTATCTTCGAAGTGCATGCGGAACTCATCCGCCAATTCTTCCATTCTCCTTTCTAGGAACTGAGCGTCCATTGGTTCTTGCAACAAACTCCTAGCTTGCCTATATTTCCTAGCCAACCTGCGAGGAGTAATAACTTCCTGCTCACTTGACTTGTTCTCAATGCGAACACCGTTGAACCTTGGCGAAGATTCTTGTCTGTCTTTCTCGTTATGCAACTCCAGCTGCTTCTTCAGGGTCAGCAAAGAATTGACATCCTCTTGCAGTTTCTTAGCTCGGACCGTCAAGGCAGATATATGCGAAGAGTATGCATCCCCATCAGCCTTAAGTTTATCCTGCAGAGCTGAGAGCTCGTTTCCCCTTTCTATCGATTTGCTCTCCAATTCCACGAACCTGGCTTCCAATTCCTCCTTTTCCTGTCTACACTGATTGTTCTCGTGGGACGTGATTCCGAATCTGCTCTAGCAGATCATTCTCCCTCACACGAAGAGCGTCCAATTTTAGCTTCATGTCCTTGACCTGCGCAGCAAGGCGGTTCTTCTCCTCAGTTACTCTCTCTTTGTCTTCAAACATACTTGTTAATTCTTCTTCGAGAGTTCGTATTTGAATCAAGTTCTGTTCGATTTCTGCTTCCTTCCTTCAAACTTAGCTATCTGGCTCTCTAGAAGCTTTACTTCTTCATTCAAAGTGTTAATCCGATCTAAATCCTTTTCGTTAGCCAGCAGTTTCTTCTGTAAACATTCTACAGTTTCCTCCATCGTGCATTTCTCAACATGTAGAGAGCTCACCTCCATTTGCAGAATCCTGACTTGTTCCTCCGACTCTGCAGATCTAGATTTTGCACTGTTCTCATTGTCGTCAAGTTTCTTTAGGAGATCAGACATCTCAATTTCTTTGCTTTCAGAATTGAGTTTAAGTTCCATAATGCAAGCCTGAAGCCCTTCACTTTCCATTTTCAGCTGTTTGGCTTTGCTAGCTTGGCTCTGAATCTCTGCTTCTAAATCACTTTTGTGGCAGCGCAGAGACTGCAATTCAGATTTCAAGCCACCTATCTGTCCCTCCAACTTCTTTGTCCTCAGCGATGCTTCAACTTCTAGGACTTGATGCTTCTTTGAAAGAGTTGACAGTTCTCTCTTCCTCTCGCCCACTTCTAGCCTTAGTTCTTTGATAACATTCTCCGCTTCTTGGATCTTGCTCAGGGCAGTGCTCCCTTCTAGCCTCAGTTCTTTGATAACATTCTCCGCTTCTTGGATCTTGCTCAGGGCGGTGCTCCTTCTAGCCTCAGTTCTTTGATAACATTCTCCGCTTCCTTGAGCTTGCTCTGGGCAGCCATATGCTCTGTACTCAAAGTTTCTCTCTCTTTCCTAATTGAAGCCAAATGATTTCTTAGGATGATCATTTCCTTGTTATCATCCTCAAGCTTTTGAGGAACACTTTTTGCCGCCAGTCGATCATGCTTCGATTCTCCTAAATTGCAGTCGATTTCCTCAGAAGAAAAATATTCGGAGTCGGAGTCGGAGTTGGAGGTGGACAGAGAATCGTCTGTCTTGCTTCTTCTGGGATCATTTTTATCTCGGTCCTGCTTAAGATGATCATACTCTGCATAGAGCAACTGATACTGTCGTAGGAAGTCCTCGACGAGCCCGACAAGTTCTGGCTCTCTTCGAGTTCTTTGCCCCGTTTTCTGCTTTGGCTTTCGTTCTTTATGAGCTCCAAGATTCTTGCAACCTTTTTTTCAGTATCTGCAGTACCAACATTCTGAGTACCTCAGCTTTACCCAAAAAAACATTCTGAGTACCTCAGAATCTTAACATAACCAATTCAGAAAAATGAAATTGAGCGATTTCTTTATTCTAGCGTCTAAACAAACCATCGGTGATTCCTTACAGAAGAATATGTCTAATTCTGAAGTCCATGCAAGGAAAAGGTGAATGACTTTTAACTCAATATTGCATTACCCACCAACATCTTTGAAAGTTACAAAAGGAGAACTAAGTGATAAAAATGTAACTGCTTTTATCCATTAGACTATGCAAGAAAAGCCATTATCAAGTGCAATCAGATAAAACGCTCCATTTGTTTAGACATTAAAAGAGGATTTTAGCATGATCAATGCAATCTTACAGAAGGTACTCACAAGCACTGGAACTTTAAAAGGAAGGAAAGAAGAGAATCTAAAAGTGTGATTTAGCCAAATGATCGACAAGAATAAAAGGATGGTAACATAGTCAAATGAAGATAAGCAGGAAATTCATAGTACACATCTCAAACCAACACTCAGCGAAATGGAAAAGAGAAGAGTTCTTAGTTTGGTTAATAGGTGAACTGAAAATCTTCTCTCTTTCTCAAATTTGAAAATGTCAAGAAAATCACATTAGTCACTGGACATCATAAGTTGTCAGCTCTTGTATACATGACTATAAGATACACAGTATTCTCTTGTTCCCATTAGTGTTTTTGAGACTCAAAATTATAATGCCAAGAGAACTGATGCTTCGGATAAAAGTTCACCTGCTTTAGTCACTAATTTGACCTTCTCCGCATCAATTTCTCTTGTGGAAGACTTTGTTACTTGATTCTGCTGAAACCGTCTCATCTCTTGTTACAGACTTTTAGCTCACTCTGGGAAGTTGTGAAAACCCATTAGAGCCGTAGCGAAAGCGAGTCTCCACAGGGTTCATCCATGAAGGTTGAGTTAGGGCCTAAGATCAGGCTGAAAGAAACCAATTACACATGTCATTTGGAGCTCAAAAATCATGAGTTAAACAGAATGTGTCTGGACCAAAGCCGCATGAAGTTAAGATTGAGAAATACTTAGCTTTTACTGAACCGCAGAATATGATCAAATTTTAGAGTTGAAAGGTACAATTATCCCACAGAAGAAAAATGTGAAAGACAAACAAAATACATAGCTGTACTGAGAAAGAGAGACTAAACTTTGACATGAAATCAAAGCAACTAGGATGATGTCTCTCCAAAGAAGAGCAATAAGCAGGCTTAAAAGGCACTTTTGACAGACAAAAGACTCGAGAAGAATATCTTTCTTTGGACATCACTCATAAATGCTCCCAAGTATTGCACTCTGGCCTCTTAAAAAAAACATCAGAATATAATCCCACTGTAGCATTCAAAAGAAAACAGTTCGCAATTCGTCAAGCTTCAACAAACTTAATCAATCTTAGTGCTCATTAGGAAGAACATCTTTTTTAATATGCCATTAGAATCCTAGGAATGAGAAGCTCTAAATCCTTGATCCCTATAACTCAAACGTCAATAAATGAGACTACTCAAGAATTTTAATCGCATTAGGACTGGTATTGAACCGTAAATCATCGCATAAACTACTACTAAAAAGAAAGCAATGTCAGTTCGATTTTTA
This sequence comes from Eucalyptus grandis, assembly GCF_016545825.1. Lineage (NCBI taxonomy): Eukaryota > Viridiplantae > Streptophyta > Magnoliopsida > Myrtales > Myrtaceae > Eucalyptus > Eucalyptus grandis. Next base: position 9,768,133 of record NC_052616.1, on the reverse strand, counting down.
TCTAGATTACAGATAATAGGAAAATCTTCAAATAATTGGTTCGAAAAGAACAGAAAAAAAATTGATGGACAAGCATCATGAGGAAACTCAAGTGAACAATCGATTAATTAAGACATAACTATGAAAGACCAAAGGAGCACATACATGATTAGTTTTCCATTAGACAAACTTCTTAATTCAAAATCAAGGAACTTTGATCGTGCTGCAGCAACTATTGCCATGAACAGTTGATCCTGATCTTTGGCAGCATCAAATAAAAAAAGTTCTTATCTCGATGCTGATCATTTAGGTAATTTCCACACCTCTATCACAAAAAGCATTATTTTAGCAATGGACTAACAATTTGGGATCTCAGAAAAATCACTCCCGATACACAATCTCAAAGGACGTGTTCGAATTGAAACTCGGCTCTAAACGTGAACATTTTCAGAAACAGTAGCATTAACTATTTTCAAAAATCAGCTTTCAAGGACAGCTTTGATTATTGACGAGCATGGCTGGTATATTTGGGAAGAATAGTTGATTTCCAAGTGTCTCAACCCCTCACATCGCTTGTGAAAACTATTTCTTCATCCTAACGGCACATCTCATAAAAACTCCAAACTACAGAACACAGATACCCGGCCAACCCAAAACATGGGTCCAATTCACATCTAGGCGGTCGAAGAGCTAAAAAAACCAATAAATAATGTCAACTTCATATACAAAAAGATGGAGGAGTCACCAGATCCATGCAAATTTTTTTAAAAGGCCATAAAGAAAGACTTTCTTTATTGTGAACGCACAGACAAAAAGCCATGTGCGCATTTGCTCAACGTAGCAGACTCAGCGCCACATATAAAAATAAAAAGCAGCCGGTCCCCCTGGGCCACGTTCGGAACTTGAATTTCCAAGGAGAGCCAGTCCATTACGGCATCAATCAAGCTTAAATTCAATACAAATCTTCCACCACAGCAACAATGCTCAACGCTCATTGCTCATTGCTCACCCCCTGCTCCACTTTTTCATTTTTTCCTTCTTCCTTGGGCCAGGACAATCTTCGCTTGCCGCATTCTTGTCCTAATCCTACTCCCCGACATTATTAAAAGACAACCCTCCTTCATAAATAAAAATTAGACAAAACTCAAACTCAAACACATGGTGGGCTCCATCCGTACTAATAACCACGCGAAATAATTTCCCCATCATCAAGAAACCCAGACAGGGTCATTCACGCGTCAAAATTCAAGATGAATTTATTTTTTTTCCAAAAAATCTCCACCGATTTGAATGAACCCATATCGTTAAAATCGACAGAAATGGGAAACAACAAAATTCTCCGTTACGCATTTCGGCCAAAAAGGCGAAAATTTCCTCGAGACGCCAAAGGCAAGAGAACAAAAATCAGCAAGAAAGTGCCGAAGATGGGAAGTTACCTGGGAATCGGATCCGTCACCTCAAACAGATCTGAAACCAATTAAAATAAAATCCGGGAAATCGGATTTAATAGGCCCAGGGGGGAGGGCGATTTAAATTTAATCGGTGGCGAGATTTGGCAAATGACAAATTTGGGTAATAATTGTGGCACGTCCCTTTTTGTCCTCACCGGAGCCGTGGGCAGTGGGGGAGGAGGGGCTTTGGCTCCGCCTCCAGGGACATCGCCCTTCGGTTTCGGGGTTAATTACGCCCGGTGCCACTGGAACGGCTCAATTTCTCGCGATCTCGAGATATAGGGGGCTAAGAATGCGCGATATGCTACAGGGGAGATGCGCGGGAATATTATCGGGACGGGCCGTTACCACGTGGACACAACGTCGGGGGAGGATATTCTTTCCTAGAACCGTTTCTATCGCATCAGGTGGAATCGCGAATGTCTGATTTTGTTTAGAGTCGCTCCGGGCCCAGGGTGTGGGTCCCACGAAGCCAACGGTTGTCGTTCGTTGAATTGCCTGGATCCGGGTCTAGATAAGTATTCCTCCTCTTTTCGGCCCTGTTCATGTCTGGTTTTTGTGTTTCTCATGTCGTCAGTCTGTTGATTTGAATTTTTGATTCAAGATGCATGATGCATGATAGTTGGCGCAGATATTATCTGTCCACTGAATAAAATAATGAGTACGATTATGAAAAACAGTAGTTTATGTTTACTAATAATACATCTTAAAGGTTACTGACGCAATGATACAATTATTGACACCAAATTACTGATACATTTCAAAAACTAGTTCCACCAATAGAAAATATGCCAATAATCATGAGGTGTCATTTTCCAAGTTGCGAATCTAATTGAACCGAAAAATTTAAAAAAGGAAACCAGCAAGACTGTTATTGGGTTTGATTTTAGTAGTAAAATCGAACCAGGTGAGGTCAAATCTTTTAATCAGTTTCAAGATTTGTGTTAAATAGATTGATTCACTTTGATATAGTTTATAAATTGAACCAAGACAAGTGAAAGTTTCTGTACGGGAGGATGTCAATCGATATTTTTCCCGTAAGGCATCCAAAGTTGTTTCACCGGCGGCCTCATCGCGGAAATCGTGCCTAGGGATTTCCCAAATTGGTTAATTTCCTCTAGCGGTTTATTATTACCCTATTTTACGTTTGAGATTAACTCCGATAAACGGGACAGTTTAAGGTTCTGTCTAGGTCTAGATATCTACATAATATCAACCACACAAAACATATGATGGTATCTAGATATTTTTGTCCAGAATTGCTTAAAATTTTTAGATAATCGTTGAAACTCACTTTGAGTTTTGGCAAAGTTGTTTAAGGTCCCTTAACTTTGAAAAGTTTGTAAGATAAACCGTATATTTTCGGAGTTTGAAGACTAATTGGGCGACAATGGAGAAACTAGCAATTGTAATAAAAAAAAAAATTAAGTGTAATCTGTAGTTATTCAAAACTTGCAATATAAATTTCAAATAAGGGTGCTCTCATTTTTTTTCAAATAATGGCCTAAAGTGGACATTATTTTAAATAAGGACCTATGTTGCCAAATTGTCTTGAATAAGAGCTTGAAGTATAATTTATTTTAAATAAGGGCCTAGAATAACTATATCGCTTTAAAAAAGGCTTAACTCGCTAGCTAAAAGGCATTTCAACCTTTTAATTATTTAATTTTTTTTTTATTCCTTTTTCATTTTTCTTTTATCTTCTTCCCTCTCGTCGCCATGGCGTAGATTGCCAATCTTAGGCGAGGGCTACCCTCGCCTTTGCCGGCGTTGGGCAACGGTCACCTTGCTTGGGCTAGGACCCTTGCCCGACAAAAGCGTGGTGCCCTCATTGAATGTGGCGAGGAATGCTCTCCTAGATCGATGAAGGCCAAATTAGACGAGGGTCACCCTCGCTTGACATAGGTGAGGGTAACCCTCGCCCTCACCACACCAGGCAAGGGTCACCTTTCCTCGACGCTTGCGAGGGTTACCCCTCGCTAAATCTAGCGAGGAATGCCCTCACCAGATTAGGCGAGGCCGATCCGACAAGGGTGCTCTTTGCTTGCCCATCCTCACCTAACATCGGTTTGGATGGCCCTTGCCTAAGCTTGATGATCTTTGCCATGGCCGACGGAGGGAAGAAGAGAAAGAAAAAGGAAAAGGAAAAAGGAAAGGAAAGGAATAGAAAGGAAAGACGACAAATCAAAAAATTGAAAAGTGTGTCATAATTTTTTTTTGACTAAAATACCCTTATTTGATGGCCAGAATAGTCATCGGTTAGCCAAATTTTTGATTGAGACAACTTGGCCACTTCAAGCCCTTATTTGAGATAATTTAGCAACTTCAAATTCTCATTTGAAACAATATCCACTTTAGGCTTTTATTTAAGAAAATGTGGGCCCTTTAGATCCTTATTTGGAATTTCCCCAAATTTGCATGCCATAACACATCAATGCCAAAGTTCAAAGGAGCAATCTAAATTTTTTTCGAAATTCAAGGGCTATTACATGACAATGCGAAAGTTCACGGGTTTTGAGCAATCATCCCAAAATTTTAATAATAAACAAAAATTTTTGCATTTTTACACACTATTCTTGTGAATTTATAACTATAATTATGCTCACCCTTTTAAGCTAAGGGTCCAAGGATAAACTACTTTGGAGAAGATTGAGATAAATTAAGGGTGCTTAGAAAACTTACGATTTGGAAAATATTTTCCGAAAATGATTGATTATATTGCTTAGAAAAAGTAATCAATGGAAAATATATTTATTATCGATAATAATTAATGACTAGCTATTTTAATGAATGACAATTATATTTTGCAATCGTCCATTTTTGTAAGTGATATATGTGATCATTTTTTAGATTTTTTTTTTTCAAAACTCAAGTTTTCCGTGAAATAAACGCGTTCAAATTTTGTTTCCCATAATCAAAAGCTAGATGAAAGATGGATGCATGTTTTGATCAAATCAAGTATTGAAAATTATAAAAAAAATTGTTAATGACATTAAGGGTGCGTTTGTTTGTGTTTCTATTTAAAAATTGTTCCAGGGAATGTAAATAGAAAAAGTGTTTCTGTTTCTGGGAACAATTTTTGAACAAAAAAATGCGTTTGGTAAATTTGTTCCAGAATAAAAATAAATAGAAACACGTTTGGTAAATTTGGGCGCGTTTGGTAACGTTTTTTTAAAAATTGTTTCGGGAACACAAATAGAAAAAAGTATTTCTGCTCCTGGGAACAATTTTTGAACAAAATACGCGTTTGGTAAACTTGTTCCGGGAATAAAAAATAAAAACGAAACATGTTTGGTAAATTTGGATAATTTTTATTTCTTTTATTTTTTCTATTTTTTCTTATTTTTCCTTTTTTTCTTTTTTTCATTTTTTTTTCTTTTTTGGCCGGTCGCCGGCCAAGGCCTTGGCCGGCGACCGCCGGGCGAGGGCCGAGCTCGCCCGGCCCGGCGAGCCTCGGCCTCGCCGGCCCGGGCGAGCTCGAGGCCGGATCCGGGCGAGATCGAGCTCGCCCGGCCGGCGCGAGGTCGGCCCGCTTGATCCGGCGAGGCCGAGCTCGCCCGGGCGGGCGGCGAGGCGCGGCCTCGCCGGCCACCGCGGGCGAGGCCGAGGCTCGCGGCCGCCGGGCGAGGTCGGCCTCGCCGAATCTGGGCGAGATCGAGCTCGCCAGGCCGGCGCGAGGTCGGCCTCGCCGGGGACGGCGAGCGTCGGCCTCGCCGTGGCCGGGCGAGGCCGCCGCCCTCGTCGGGGTCGCCCGGCCATGGCCGAGGCCGGCGACCGGCCAAAAGAAAGAAGAACAAAAATAAGAGAAAAAAAAAAAAAAAAAAAAAAGTGTTTCGATTTGTGTTAAACAAAGAAACACAAAATTTGTGTTTCTTGTTTCGTTTCTTTTTTGTTCCTGGAACAAAAAGAACAAAAAAGGAACAAACGCACACAAACGCGTTTCTTCCTTTTTGTTCCCGTGAACAAAAAACAGAAATTTCTTTCTGGGAAAGTAAATAGGGTGCAACCATGCCCTTTGTATAATTTTTTTATTTCTTTTATTTTTAAATATTTTTATTCTATTTTTCTTTTTTTTTTTCTTTTTCTTTTTTTTTCTTTTGGCTTTGGTCGCCGGCCCTCGCCATGGCCTGGCGATCGCCGATGAGGGCCGGCGGCCTCGCCCGGCCACGGCGAGGCTCGCCGGCCCCCTCGGCGAGGTCGAGCCTCGCCGTAGTTGGGCGAGGCCGACCCGCCCAGGCCACGGAGGCCGAGCCTCGTCGGCCGCTGGGCGAGGTCGGCTCGCCGCTGACCTGGCGAGATCGAGCTCGCCCGGCCCGGCAACGAGGTCGGCCTCGCCTTGGCCGGGCGAGCTCGAGCTCGCCCCAGATCCGGCGAGGCCGAGCTCGCCTAGCCAAGGCGAGGCCGACCCTGGGGCCGGCGAGCCTCGCCGTGGCCGGGCGAGGCCGCCGGCCCTCGTTGGCCGCAGGCCATGGAGGCGGCGACCGGCGAAAGAAAAAAAGAAAGAAAATAAGAAGAAGAAAATAAGAAGAAAAAGAAGAAGAAATACAAAAGTGTTTCTAAGATTTGTTTCAAATAAGAAACACAAAATTTGTGTTTCTTATTTGTGTTTCTTTTTTGTTCCCAAAAGAACAAAAAAAAAGGAATGAAAACGTGGGTGCGTTTTTTGTTTTTAAACATTTTTCTGTTTTTTGTTCCCGGGAACAAAAAACAGAAAAAATGTTTAAAAACAAAAAAAGAAACATAAACAAACAGACCTAAGCTTCTTTGACAAACATAATTAACAATCAGTCAAAAAATTAAATTAATTAAAAGAGTCAATCAACGATGTATGAAAGGAATGGGCAACCTTATTCTTTAATTATAAAAAGTAATTGATGGCAATTAGAATCTCACGAATTATATTGCCTAAATACGCTGACAATGGTTATAATTTCATGTATGGCAAGAAAGGAATGAAAATCCAGTCCTTTAATTTTCGGTACTTATCAAACAACTTTTTATCTACTTTCAACAATAAAAATTGTCAACCCTTAAAATTCAATACCTAAATTATCAGCACCTATTTGTTTAGATTTATCAAACGAGCCATGTAGAGATAGATAGTTTTCAATTGTGTTTCGAATCAAACATATATTTTTTTGGTCAAATCATCAAATATTATAGGGGCAACATGTAAATTGGCAGTACCGTTTGGTGCCCGAATTTTAATTTAAATCGATTTGATCTTGGTCATTTCATCTGGCTTATCGATCCAACTCAACTATGAGATCCATATTTATAGGGGTAACAGTTGACGTATCAACCATATTTGAAAAAATTAAAAGAGAGAAAGAATATCACGGGACTCTGCTTTCGCTGAGATTGTATTGGTAAAGAATCACTAGAAACGAGGAAGAAGATCGAAATCACAAAAAAGCATTTGACCAACATGACCGACAAATGATAAGACAACAACCTATGAAATATATTTACAAAGATTGGAAATTTTCCAGAATTTTATTAGAGACATTATTAGATACTAGGGATATAATATGATATTTCAATAAAATAGCTACCTTCATTTCATATGCATATTATTGGAGTTTAAATACCCTTATTAATAAAGCGCAAAGTGAAATCAATTAAGAAATATGCATTCTTTGTCGATTCTCTTTATTATGAACTTTTTTTATTTCATAAAAAACCCCCAGCTTTCGCTGCAATCTCAAATCTGCCTACACATCCAAAAATCACAACTAGTTTACTCAAAATTATCGACATCAACACCCTCACATTGTAGATTTGAGATTAGGTGAAAGTTGGAGGCAGAATTTGGACTAAACATAAAATTGAGAATTTTTTGGAGAATTAATTCTTTGATATTAGGATATTACTTAATATTCCGTTATTCTTTAAGATAGCTAATTTTCCTTTATGGACATACTATTCGGGTATAAATACTCTAAAGTGTAGTCAACTTAGAAAAGAAGTAGCTGTATTTACTGATTTTTTTTATTTTTTTTTGGTCAGAGAGAGGAAATAAACAAAATAATAAAAAGGATGGTGACCGGTCGGAAGCTACTCTTCTATCAGAGCCAGGTTTCGATCCTGGGACCTGTGGGTTATGGGCCCACCACGCTTCCGCTGCGCCACTCTGATTTGTTGATTCTGATTGTCCGTCCCTTGTCTTCGACCGATAAGTCCGCATGCGTTGTCAAAGTGGCGCGGGTGCTCGTGAAGTCTTTTCAAAACATCTCCCTCGGAGGAGAGGAGACCGAACGTTTCGCCTTCTCTCGCTTCCGGCCTCGGTTCGAAGCAAAGCTTGTGAAGTCTCTCATGTCGCTCGGGAACCTAAGACGCGAAGGACTCGCTTCGTCCTCCGAGCCAAAGCTCTTCCCCGGTACGTGCGCGACCAGCTTCTCTAACGTGCAGAACATGAGCCGCGATCCTCGTGTCCCCTCCGCGCCCGGCGAGGATGACGATGGGATCCGGAACAGCAGCGTCCCCGAGCTGGTTACTTCATTGAGATCCTCGTTTAGGCCCCTCGAGGATCTTCACAAGTTTCTAGCGGCGATAGAGGAGAAATGGGTGCTGGAAGCCGGGACGACCGAAGCTCTGAGGAAGGAGAACGAGGGTTTGCGCGCGAAGCTGGTGGCTCTGACGGAGGGTCACGAGCGTTTGAGCGTCGAGAAAGAGGGTTTGAACGCCAAGTTGGAGGCTCTGGGGAAGGAGAACGAGCGTTTGAGGGTGCGGATGGCGAGTCTCGAGAACGAGAGAGAGGGAAGAACCGAGGAGGCGGACTCGCTTAGGAGGGAGAATGTCAAGCTGAAGAGGAAGAATGAGGTGCTGGAGAGTAAGGTCGAAGGGAAGTACGTGGAATTGGACTTGAGGGTTTTGGAATTAGAGGTGGATATGGCTATGCTGAGGAACAAGAGGATGCTGCGAGATGGAGCAGGAACAGCGGGAAGGGGTGTTCCTAGTGATGAGGTCAATGGCTTCGAGAAAGGCGATGATGATGGTCGGAACGGAAACGGTTCTTGGGGCGGTGGTAGCGTATCATCCTTGCCAAAGGCGGATTTCAGGAAAGGTGCGTGGGGTCTGGCATTGCCGGGTAGTAGCCATAGATCCCCAGTGGAAGACGGTGGAGTCTTGCGAGGTGAAAGGATTACAATATTGTTCTCATTTTGCCGGTGTGTTATCTTTTTTAGTGAATTAATGTAGATGCGTAAGCTCGGCCTTGCGAATATTCTTCTCTTATTCAACTTTTGAGCTGTAAAATAAACTTAATTATCGCCAACTCCCACAAATTATTAACATGAACTCGTCCTTGGCGGTTTTCAAAGACGTATGATTTTACAAATTTAGTTGGATTGGTGGCAGGATCCTAGGCAGTTCTTGTCTTCTTTGGAATGTTAGTGTTTTAGAGAGTCTTGGTTTAGTGGACAGGAGCAGGGCTCACTAGGGCCTTCGATTATTCATTTGGGGAAGAATTTGCTACCGAGAACTTCTGCCTTTTGCTTGCTATGCTCCTTTCTATTTTCAACTCAGCTCTCATCACTTTTGTTAGGTTCACCTCACGTTGTCTTATAAGTTCCAAATGCCGCACTCCGATTACTCAAAAAGTGCTCCTTAAGGTTGCATTAGAAACCGGCATCAAACACCTTACAATGATTTTGCTATATTTTCCTAAACCATTAGAGGATAAGTAGGATTGGTGCATTTGGTTCTTAGCTCAGGTATGCGTAGTAGGTGGATGTATACCGACAAGAACATATGTGTCGAAAGAAAGAAGAAGGCCTGCATTCCCTGTGTTCATCAAACGACACTCTTGTTCTCTTAATGAATTGTCGAATTTAGAGAACATATTAGTTGGCTCTGTAGTACAACCAAAACTGTCACTCATAAGCTACCTAATACAATCAGCAAGGATTTCATTCTTCGGCAGTCACCCTTTTTCTGTGTAGTTTTAGGTACTTTTGGGATTATAACGCGGACAAACTGCCACTTTTCCTTCTACTGGCCACCAGACTTAGTGCTGTGCAGTCAATGGACAGGAGCAGCCCATTGCTTGGGAGTTGTAGTTTAGGACTTCGAAATTCTGCTGATTGCAGGGGCATGTCATCTTGCTTTTCTCAATGAGAAGACGGTTTACACTTCTCGAGGTTCTATCAGTATTAGACCAAAATCTTTAAAATCTCTATCATATTTTGCCTTTTCAGGTGATTGGAGATCTGCATTGAAGGAAGTTGTTGAAATTATTGATGTTGACGATGACAGCACTGGGCCAGGATATTTGAGTGGAAATGATCTGCCTTCTCCAAAGCTTACTGGTGAAGAACATCTTGGCAACAATAATAAAGAGAAGGGGAAGAGCGAACTTAAGAGAAAGAGAGGAGAGAGCCCAAAAGAAAGAGATTCAAGTATCGGTGATATTAAGCTCGAAACCCAGACAGCCTCAGCTTCTGCTAAGCCACACAATGACAGTTCTTCCCTACATCAGCATAAATTTCGAAATGATCTGCCTTCTCCAAAGCTTACTGGTGAAGAACATCTTGGCAACAATAATCAAGAGAAGGGGAAGAGCGAGCTTAAGAGAAAGAGAGGAGAGAGCCCAAAAGAAAGAGATTCAAGTATCGTTGATATTAAGCTCGAAACCCAGACAGCCTCAGCTTCTGCTAAGCCACACAATGACAGTTCTTCCCTACATCAGCATAAATTTCGAAAGTAAAAGGATCGCAGAAGTAGGTAGGCTATGGACTTGCTTCCAGAGTTTTGCCAGAAATGATGTGCTAACTTTACACATTGCAAAGTTCTAGCCCAAAGTCAGTCTAGAGCGACTATAGCATTCAATCAAGGACAACCGTGATTATTATCATCGTCATTGATGTTGCTTTCTCTGTTCCTTCATCCATACGAAAAGATAGTCCCCGAGTTTACTCTGAAAAATGTAGAGTCTTCGTTGCACATTCAATAGTCTGTTTCTGGATATAGATACAATTTCCATCCTTGTCGATGAGAAGTTAGCAGCTGCGTGGAGCTTTAATGGCCTCTATTTTCAAAATATAAGCATACATGCAGCAGCGACAGTAGCACCATCATCATCATTACTATAGTTATGTTTGTTCATCCATATTAACAGTTTATTTTGTCTCGGAACATTGTTGCTATTTTTGTCTGTACTAGTCAACTGAAGTTAGCAGCTGCATATGATATTGCTTTTTCTCAAGCTTATGCCATTGTGTGATTCTGTTCCAAGCAATGTCAACTGGAACACTGGTAGATGTTGGAAAGTTTACACTGCATGATGAATAAGAAGAACCTTTGACTAAAAGAACATGATGGATTGAGTAGAATATGCATGCACTAATGGACACGCATATTCATGGATGATGATTGGTTCATTTAGCCTGGATACGGTCATTCAATGCTTATTGTTCTTTTCCCCCTTTCTGTACTATGCTGATTGTGTCGGAAGGGATTATATTGGTACCACTTTTTGTGATTTATTAGAGGAATTGCATCTGGGATTCAGTCGACCAGCACCTAGCAGGTTTTGTGAGGGCATAGCACGCAAATGTGGCTTCTCGGTGTTTGATGGCGTGGAAAAGCTTGCCAGTCTTCCTCTAGTCATTATAATAAGAGACTTTCCGTTGCATATTGATATATAGATGATATCGCTTCTTCGATTTATTTTAACAGTTGAACCACTGATTCACACTTTCTGGTAGCAGTTGCAGGGAAACTCTTTTGGCTTTGGCTGAGTTTTTGATAGGGTGGTAATCCGCAGAGCTAGCAGTGACTGCAGGAATATAGCTGCCCAACATACAGTGCATCAGCAGGAGGAGGAGGAGGAAGAGGATCTCTTTTCCTGCAGGCATGTGTCGATATAGTGTGCTCACTTATTCTTGCTGGTGGTCATGATGTAGAAGCTGCTCAAAATTTTTTGCAGGGAGATGGGCATTTATGGATCTTTTGTATCGGCCGGTCTCGTTTGAGTGGCCTTTTTGCCTTTGCCCTCCTAATCCGTTGCCTGCTGTTCAAACTTATTTGCTAGAACATTGCATGGTTTCTCTTCTCTTGTGTCACTTTCATTCGTATATTGCACAAAATTTAGAATATAGGGAAAATGACACAAACGATCCATAAACTTTCAATTTGTTTAATGTTATTCTGGAAGATTACCTCAATATACTATATAACCTTGACCTTTTAATTTGTTTAACGTAGTTTATGAACTTTTGGTATAAGTACAATATAGATCCTACACTTTATGAAAATATTTCAATGTTGTCCATGAATTTAAATTAATGGAATTGAATATTTTTATATAATTCAGGGATTAAGTTGAACATGTATCAAAAGTTCAAAAACTATATTAAACAAATTAAAATTCATGCACTGCATTGGATATTAGACCAAAGTTGAGAGATCATTTGTATCATTATTCATAGAGTATATAAATCTTTTTTATGACTCAAGAGATATTAATATTTTAAGATGAGTCATGATGTTGTGGCACTGAGTTGTGGCATTGTAATTAATGTTTAAGAGGAGTCATGATGACTCATGACTTTGTAATCAATGTTTTAGGATGAGTCATGGTTAAAAGTCAGAAGTGTCCTAGCATGACCCATAATCTTCTATGAGGGCATTAATATGCCCGCGCCAATGGTGATGTAATCTTGTTCATCTTTCTTTTCCCTTATGCCTATAAAGGCTTGATTTGTAATGTGTTGAGAAAAGACTAGCCTTCAATAACAAAAAGTGTGTTCGTGTGCTTGAACCATGCAAAGCTAATTTTTCCTTTTTCTTTTCAAATTTCTATCTAGTATTAGAGATCTTAAAATGGCAAAATAGCATCTTATCTTGTTAATTTGCTATGCACTTGCCTTCATAAGGATCCTTTGCATCGAAAACTAAGGCCAGAAAGCCTTATGTTCGGAATGGGAGTTTAAGTGGATGGTAAAAGTTGGTCTTGACAGGGTAAGTGCTAAGAGAGGCCCGTAGGAAACTAAAAACTATGCTAAATTCTTGTTCCAAACAAAAAACCCCTTTCATTTTTAGGGAAATTAACTCGTCCATAACCATTGTTATTCTCCAACTGCTTATTGAGTTGTCACACAAAGCAGGTAAAATGCATATCAAATTTTATGTGTTGATGTGAAAATTTATTTTGGGCTTTAACATGTTTCTCTCGGACATGAGAAAATATTCAATGGTTTCAAACTACCACATTACTTGCTTACTTAGCATGCGCAAACCTACGTGGCTCCACTTAAAATGTGACATGCGTGGCTTGACGTGGAATTAAAAAATTGGACTCGAGAGGCTCTCTTTCCTCTCTCTCCCTGGCTAAGACACATGCAACATTAAATGCAGAATTTATTGCCTCTTCTCTCTCTCCCCTTCTCTTTGACGAAGAACTCATTCAAAGTCCTCCCTCGTGACCCCCTCTCTTTTGCAACTCTCTTCCCTTCCTTTCTCTGTCCCTCCCCTCCTCCCCCTTCTTCTTCACGTTTGACCTCTTCGCTGTTGCCTTTCCAGCTTCAGCTCCATAAACCGTCGATTGGCCTCTCGAACCCTTCTTCATATTCTACTTCTAGTTCAGTCCCGAATTTCGGCTCAGTTACATCGCCAATGATTTTGAAGCAAAAGAGACTTGCGACGCTAGTTATTCCGATGGCTGCACTGAGTTTTTGGGTACCGATGATGCCAGCGACGGCCGCAAAGAATATTGTGGCAGAGGACAGAGATGACTATAGACAACAATGCATGCATGAAGATACATAATGTGGCTTAAAACTTCTTGTTTGTCTACTTCATCATCTTCTGGTTATGTGTTTGCAAGTAGTTAATGTTTGATGCAAAATAGTTCTAGCCATTTATTTTTTGGTCGGAGTCCTTTTATTTTTAATTTGGTTCTCTTGTTATGTTTGCTTTTCTTTTCTCCACATGAGAAATCTGCAAAAGACTTCCCTACCCAATGTTGGGGAGGAAGTGTCTCCAAGCAGGATGGAATCACTAAGCTTGATTTTGGGACTTATATACAAAAATGCCGAAAAGGATTTGGAATTCACTTCCACTTTGCCTTAATTTTGAGGGCTAGTTATGTTGCTACAACAAGAGCCACTAAAGTGACGCTCAAAGGGGATGTAATTTAAGTTGATGTTTTGGCCTTCCACGAGCTAAATATAAACTGAAATTTCACCAATGATACATGATTAAAAAGAACAAGTGAGTCTTAGGATGCATTTGGTAACGATTACTTCGTTCATAAGAACAATTTTTTTTTTTTATCATAAATTGTTTTTTCTATTTATGTTCCCGAGAACAATTTCTGAGTATAAGAATACGTTTGGTAATTGCACAAAATTTCTATTATTGTAATTGAAATGCGTTTGGTAAAATTATATAATTTTGTTGTTTCTTTTAATTTTTTTAATTTTTTAATAATTTTTTAATAATTTTTTTCTTTTTCTTTTCTCTCATTCTTCCTCCTTTGTGGCCGGTTGCCGGCCATGGCAACGGCAGCATCGATCGGGCGGGTGAGGGCCAACGAGCTCACGGAGGCTCGCCCGGCCACTGCGAGGCTCGACCTTGTCCAGCGACGCGAGTGGTCTTGCCCCGGCCTAGCGTGGCTGGCGAGGCTCGGGCCTATGAGCCTCACCAAGCTCGGCCTTGCTGGGGGTCGGCAACGCTCGGCAAGGTCGTCGGCCCTCGCCGGCCGATTGCGGCCATGGCCAAAGTCGACGATTGGCCAAAAGGAAGAAGAACAAAAAGGAAAGAGAAGAAAAGAGAAGAGAAAAAAAAATTGTTTTCACAAACAAGAAGTTACTTTTTTATATTTCTTGCTTCTGTTCCAAATCTATTTCCGAGAAAAAAAATCGATTTTTTTTTTCAAGAACAAAATTTTTACCAAATACGTTTATATTATTTTTCATTCTTTGGAATAAAATAACAGAAATAGTTGTTCCGTAGAATATAAATATTTTTGCCAAACGGGTATTTATAATATTTGAAATATCAATAGTTTGCATATTCAGCTAAGCACCGATTAAGCGTATACGGAAAGGATTCAGTATTGAATAAGGAAAAAGCAAACTAACACGGCAAGTGTGTAAGGCCGTTTACTCAATGAAGGAAACTAGGAAAGCAGAAGAATTTTTTTTCAGCTTTTGAAAGGCAAAATCTCAGCAATTAAGGCACAAGATTTTTAAAAATAGAGAGATTCGCCAATAATCCACATTCACTATTGCCGCCGTTCGTGTCAAATGTCACGCTCCTCCCAACCAAGCCAAGTTTGTGTCGTTCCCTTCAATGCCACCGACGCAGTGACCAGTCCAAGCCACATTGAACGTAAGTTTCCAGTAGAATTGAGGAAATCCGCTAGTCTGGCCAACTCTCTATCCTTCGCCGCAATATTCTTCGCGGCCATCGTCGGCGTCACTGGAACCCCAAAACTTAGCACGGCTACCGGAATAACCAGCGGTGTAAGTCTCTTTTGCTTCAAAATTGTTGGCAAGTGACATAAACAAGCCGAAAATTGGGACTGAATCAGAAGTAGAAGACAAAGAAGGGTTCGAGAGGCCAATCGGCAGTTTATGGAACTTCATTTTAGTCGGGGAAAGAAAAAAGGGTACCTCCACGTCAAGCGACACGTGTTGCATTTTAAGTGGAGCCACGTAGGTTTACGAGTGAGAAGTAAGCAAGTGATGTGGTGGTTTGAAACTATTGAATATTTTCTCCTCAAAGGTTCTCTTTTTAACCATTAAGCCAGTCCATGTGATTATTTTTTGGTTCTCAAAGGAATTCATTTATCTGTGTTTATCCCATTTTATTAGATTAAATACACAAAATATCAAGAAAAATGAGTAGTTGTTTCGGGCTTCAATAGAAGTGCCTCTTCACTCGCATAAATTTTGCGATCCGATCTAACTCTATATCATATTTTGACTAGCGATGCAAAAAATACAACAAGAAATTCACAAGATAAGATTAGTGATTTCTACATTATGCTTAGTTTTTTACCTAGCCTTTCAAAAATTTTGACTTACGCTCCATCTTATCAGCAACGCTAGTGACAATCTGTCCATATGGCATGAGCCACTGAAAAAAATACAAATCCAAAGAGAAAAATTAGATATGATACAAAATACGTAACTCTATGTCGTTGATGCGAGTTAAAACATACTCATCACGATTAATTATTTTGTTCGCAATATAAAATTTAGAATATTTTAAATCGATGGGAGAGTAACATGCATTACGATTAAAATAATGACCTACCTTCATTTTGCCAAAACAACTCTGGAAATCACTGCTTTTGCAAATAGACGTGGTATTCTTTTATTCCTCCCGCAACGCAACGACGGGCGAGAGTAGACAACAGACCGCCTGAAGCCATTGTCTCCCCCTACCCTACCTTAAAAAAAAAAAAAAAAAAAACCCACTTTTATCAGAGCCCAGAAAAAAAAAAAAGAAACCAAGAAAAGCCATTTTCCTTTTGGCCGACCGGATGAGTTTGCAGAAAGCCACCCCTTGACCAAAAACCAATTTTGAGAAAAGGACAAAAGGGAACAACATTAATTGAAATATTAAAAACCCAGAATGGAAAACATCCGGAAAAGAGAAAAAGATACTACTCTCGAACCGTTCGATTGGGTACGAAAATAGCCACCAACAAATCAGAAAAAGCTAAGGCCCATCTGAAAAAGGAAGAACAATGAAACGACGCCTTATAAGGTCTTCTAACTTTTGCTTAATGTACATCATTGTCCATAAAAGTGAATCAAGCTCTAGCCCCCAAAAAAGAAAAAAGTAACAAGAAAGGAAACTGGAGAAAGCTCACCTCAACCGTGTCCATGACTCTATGTCATATTTTCTCTCTGTCATATTTTTCCAGTTGGCAACGCTGAAAATGTAAATTTAAATTTTGCATAACAATACGTTTGATTTTTATCTGGCCCCAAGCTACCGTTTGCCTATTTAAATGTCGACCTATAGCCGCAATCCAATTGCATGACATGAGTCCCAAGGTAAAACACAGAGAAAAAATTGAATACAACATGATATACTAAATTTCAGTGACACGAATTGATGAGTTATCGTTATAATTCAGTTATTCAACATGTCAAATTAAAATTAAATTATTTTAGATCAAGGCAAGGCGACTGAATTACAAATATAACGATCCCACGCTGATACGATAGGAGACGATTTACTAGCTTCATCCGCATGACTTTATATCGTGAAAACAGCTGTACAAATCATAGCTGTACAATACAATAGGAGATGATATCGCTTCTTCGATTTATTTTAATTTTTAACAGTTGAACCACTGATTCACGCTTTCTGGTAGCAGTTGCAGGGAAACTCTTTTGGCTTTGACTGAGTTTTTGATAGGGTGGTAATCCGCAGAGCTAGCAGTGACTGCAGGAATATAGCTGCCAAACATACGGTGCATCAGCAGGAGGAGGAGGAAGAGGATCTCTTTTCCTGCAGGCATGTGTCCATACAGTGTGCTCACTTATTCTTGCCGGTGGTCATGATGTAGAAGCTGCTCAAAAAATTTTGGAGGGAGATGTGCATTTATGGATCTTTTGTATCGGCCGGTCTTGTTTGAGTAGCCTTTTTGCCTTTGCCCTCTTAATCCGTTGGCTGCTGTTCGAACTTTTTTTTTGGGTCGGTACTGTTCAAACCTTTTTGCTAGAACATTGCATGGTTTCTCTTCTCTTGTGTCACTTTCATTCGAATATTGCAAATAATTTAGAATATAGGGAAAATGACACAAAGAATCCATGAATTTTCAATTTGTTTAATGTTATTCCCAAATATTACCTCAATATGCAATATAACATTTATCTTTTAATTTGTTCAATGTAGTTCATGAACTTTTGATATATGTGCAATATAGATCCTACACTTTATGAAAATAGTTTAATGCTGTCCATCAATTTAAATTAATGGAACTAAATATTTTGATTTAATTCAGGGATTAAGTTGAACATATATCAAAGTTAAGAAATCATTTATGTTATTATTCGGAGAATATATAAATCTTTTTTATGACTCACGAGATATTCATATTTTAGGATGAGTCATGATGTTATGGCAATGAGTCATGGCATTGTAATTAATGTTTAAGAAGAGTCATGGAGATGATTCATGGCTTTGTAATTAATGTTTTAGGATGAGTCATGGTTAAAAGTCAGAGGTGTCATAGTGACCCATAATCTTCTATGAGGGCATTAATATGCCCGAGCCACCGGTGATGTAATCTTGTTCGTCTTTCTTTTCCCTTATGCCTTTAAAAGGCTTGATTTGTAATATGTTGAGAAAAGACTAGCCTTCAATAACAAAAAGTGTGTGTTCGTGTGCTTAAACCATGCAAAGCTAAGTTTTCCTTTTTCTTTTCAAATTTCTATCTAGTATTAGAGATCTTAAAATGGCAAAATAACATCTTATATTGGTAATTTGCTATGTACTTGCCTTCATAAGGATCTTGTGCATCGAAAACTAAGGCCAGAAAGCCTTATGTTCAGAATGGGAGTTTAAGTGGATGTTAAAACTTGGTCTTGACAGGGTAAGGGCTAAGAGAGGCACCGTAGGGAACTAAAAACCATGCTAAATTCTTGTTCTAAACAAAACCCCTTTCATTTAGGGAAATTAACTCGTCCATAACCATGGTCATTCTTCAACTGCTTATTGAATTGTCACACAAAGCAGGTCAAATGCATTTCAAATTTTATGTGTCGATGTGAAAATTTATTTTGTGTTTAACATATTACTCTTGGAAGTAAGAAAATATTAATGATTTCAAACTACCACATCACTTGCTTACTTAGCATGCGTAAACCTATGTGGCTCCACTTAAAATGTGACATGCGTGGCTTGACGTGGAATTAAAAAATTGGACTCGAGAGGCTCTCTTTCCTCTCTCTCCCTGGCTAAGAGTCTAAGACACATGCAACATTAAATGCAGAATTTATTGCCTCTTCTCTCTCTCCCCTTCTCTTTGACAAAGAACTCATTCAAAGTCCTCCCTCCCTCGTGACCCCCTCTCTTTTGCAACTCTCTTCCCTTCCTTTCTCTGTCCCTCCCCTCCTCCCCCTTCTTCTTCACGTTTGACCTCTTCGCTGTTGCCTTTCCAGCTTCAGCTCCATAAACCGTCGATTGGCCTCCCCTTCTTCGTTTTCTACTTCTAGTTCAGTCCCGAATTTCGGCTCAGTTACATCGCTGATGATTTTGAAGCAAAAGAGACTTGCGACGCTAGTTATTCCAATGGCTGCACTGAGTTTTGGGGTACCGATGATGCCAGCGACGGCCGCAAAGAATATTGTGGCAGAGGACAGAGATGACTATAGACAACTATGCATGCATGAAGATACATAATGTGGCTTAAAACTTCTTGTTTGTCTACTTCATTATCTTCTGGCTATGTGTTTGCAAGTAGTTAATGTTTGATGCAAAATAGTTCTAGCCATTTATTTTTTTGGTCGGAGTCCTTTTATTTTTAATTTGGTTCTCTTATTATGTTTGCTTTTCTTTTCTCCATATGAGAAATCTACGGAAAGACTTCCCTACCCAATGCTGGGGAGGAAGTGTCTCCAAGCAGGATGGAATCACTAAGCTTGATTTTTTGGGACTTATATACAAAAATGCCGAGAAGGATTTGGAATTCACTTCCACTTTGCCTTAATTTTGAGGGCTAGTTATGTTGCTACAACAAGAGCCACTAAAGTGACGCTTAAAGGGGATGTAATTTAAGTTGATGTTTTGGCCTTCCACGAGCTAAATCCGAACTGAAATTTCACCAATGATACATGATTAAAAAGAACAATTGAGTTTTAAGACGTGTTTGGTAACGATTCTGTTCATAGGAACAATTTTTTTTTATCATAAATGGTTTTTTTATTTATGTTCGAACAGTTTCGAGTATAAGAACACGTTTGGTAATTGCACAAAATTTCTATTCCTGGAATTGAAATGCGTTTGATAAAATTATATAATTTTGTTATTTCTTTTAATTTTTTAAATATTTTTTTCTTTTTTCTTTTCTCTCATTGTTCCTCCTTTGTGGCTGATCGCCAGCCATGGTGGTGGCGGATGATTGGCTGGGCGAGGGCCGGCGAGCTCATCGAAGGCTCGCGTGGCCACCGTGAGGCTCGACCTTGTCCAGGCGACGCGAGGTCGGCCTTGCCCTGGCCTGGTGCGGCTAGTGAGGCTTGGGTCGATGAGCCTTGCCATGGCTCGGCTTCGCCGGGGGCTAGCGACACTTCGGCAAGGTCGCTGGCCATGGCCGAGGCTCGTGACTGGCCAAAGGAAAGAAGAAGGAAAGGAAAGAGAAGAAAAGAGAAGAGAAAAGAAAAAAATTGTTTCCACGAACAGGAAGCTACTTTTTTCTATTTCTTGTTTCTGTTTCAAATCTATTTCCAAGAAAAAAAATAGATTTTTTGTTTCCTAGAACAAAAATTTTACCAAACATGTTTCTATTCTTTTTTCGTTCTTTGGAATAATTGTTCCGGGAAACATAAATAGTTTTTACCAAATAGGCCTTCATAGTATTTGAAATATCAATAGCTTGCATATTCAGCTAATCACCGATTAAGCGTATATGGAAAGGATTCAGTATTGAATAAGGAAAAGACAAACTAACAAGGCAAGTGTGTAAGGCCGTTTACTCAATGAAGGAAACTAGGAAAGCAGAAGATTTTTTTTTTTCAGCTTTTGAAAGGCAAAATCTCAGCAATGAAGGCACACGATTTTTAAAAATAGAGAGATTCGCCAATATTCCACGTTCACTATTGCCGCCGTTCGTGTCACATGTCACGCTCCTCCCAACCAAGGCAAGTTCGTGTCAAATGTCACGCTCCTCCCAATTAAGCCAAGTTTGTGTCATTCCCTTCAATGCCACCAACGCAGTAACCAGTCCAAGCCACACTTAACGTAAGTTTCCAGTAGAATCGAGGAAACCCGCTAGTCTGGCCAACTCTCTATCCTTTGCCACAATATCCTTCGCGGCCATCGTCAGCGTCACTAGAACCCCAAAACTTAGCACGGCTATTGGAATAACCAGCGTTGTAAGTCTATTTTGCTTCAAAATCGTTGCAAGTGACATAAACAAGCAGAAAATTGGGACCAAATCAGAAGTAGAAGACAAAGAAGGGTTCGAGAGGCCAATCGGCAGTTATGGAACTTTGTTTCAGTCAGGGAAAGAGAAAGAGTATCTCCACGTCAAGCAACGCGTGTCGCATTTTAAGTGGAGTAGGTTTACAAGTGCCAAGCAAGTGATGTGGTGGTTTGAAACTATTGAATAGTTTCTCCTCGAAGGTTCTCCTCGAAGGTTCTCTTTTTAACCATTAAGCCAATCCATGTGATTATTTTTTGGCTCTCAAAGGAATTTAGTTATCATATCTCATTTTATTAGATCAAATACACAAAATATCAAGAAAAAGGAGTAGTTGTTTCGGGCTTCAATAGAAGTGCCTCTTCACTCGCATAAATTTTGTGACGCCCGACGGCCCCGATCCGTTAGGGTCACCACACTTCTTTCCTTATCCCGGATGTCCTTTATTTTGATACCAATGGATTCCGGCAAATCCGCAAATCTAGGGGTCTATCACATTTCTCATTGGTCCCTGCACAATAATATGGCGGAAGCGAATCCAACAACTCCCTTCCTTAAATACTGAATGATGCACACTAGATACACATAGATAATAACCAGACACTTTTTTTTTTATTAACATAAACTTGATAGACGTCTTTTGTTGGTACAACAAAAGCCAAAGTTTCCTATACTTGGCTATATAAAAAACTAGACCGACATTTTCCATCAGCTATTCACAAGTCATCTATTGGCAAGTGTTGGTGTCCAAAAATTTTGCTGTTGACCTCGCATCCTTCGTCACTCCATTCCGCTCAAGCCTCCGTTATTATCCTCTGGCGACGGTAGCACTCTGTAATATGTTAGTCCTCATTAGGGGTGAGTACGACTACTCAGCAGTCAAAATTCTACTAAACTATATTACGGAGCCTATCGTCACCCAATTCCATGCAATCCAAATCAGTACGCATAATAGTAGTAATAAACATGCATTAAATCAATAGAGTTTTCCAACGAAATGGCAAGCGTAGTTTAATAACCGGAACACATCATTTCAATTACATGGGTCCCGATTATAAGGCCAAACTGTTATGACACGTCTCATACCGTGCCACACAATTTTGTCTCATAATCAGGCGCAACTATCAAAATGGCGTAGCTCATTAGAACAATCAACTTTAAAACTCAATAGATTTTTTATTCACTATCACTATCTCCCGGAGGACCAGTGTTTGCGTCCCTCCAAGCATTTGCACTCAACCTAGCGTCATGAAAGCCTCCGGTTCCATATTTCAGTCACCGAGCATCCAGAGCGTGTCATGTTTCACCTCCAGGCGTCTCGCACCTAACCTAGCATTACGATGAATCGCCAAGGCTCACTATGTTACTAGTGTCCCCTACCCTCCGGAATGTGTATCGTCATATGTCCGAGCATTCTGACACTCCCGAGGAACCTCTGGGGCTCACCACGATAATGATGTCCCACAAGCATCCAGAGGCATCACAATCATGATCCTCCAGGCAACCCGTCTCTCGAGGCTTCGTCGTCCCAAGGGTTCCACGGTAGCAAATAACACATCAACCATGATGTAGCAATTAAATCATTTCAATGCCGAAATGTTTTCAAATCATCAATATAGAGAATCCTTTGGATTATCAAAAATCCCACTTTATGATATCAAGTAATGCAAAATAGGGATTTCAAAGACACAGCAATACAACCACAATAGTCTTGAAAAATAGGTCAATCTCATATCGATGAAATCAATTCACGAAATCAAAAGCTTGATACCGAATCCATAAAATCCATTTTCATGTTTAAATCTCAAAGGTTTTTCAAAATCCACATGTAAAGCCTCGAGTCGCATTCGCACATCACGACTCAAAATAAAACAATTTATCAAAATCACAGGTAATTTGAAATTGGCACATCGACGGTAGATACTTTCAATTTCGACCCTAAAGTTTTCAAAGTAGTTCACACATAAAATCTTAGAGCTTCGAAATATTGGAAATCAGCATGTACGTGGCCTCCAATTTGGACTCGACCACAATAGTTATAAAATCATTTCCCATATAGCTCAGAATCAACTCGATAACCTCCGAGTTCACAATTCAGCGCGAGTATACCAAAATAATCTTAATATACGGGACGGTCCCACCAAACAACGACAGCATTCGCGTCTTATAGGTTAGTAGATATTGACTTGCCTTTGATTTGGGGCGTCAATGGCAAGGCGAATCCGGGAGCTGCAAGCTACGGTTGAGGCGAGATGGCACGCTTTCCAGGCTGGTGGCAAGCTGAGGAACGGCGGCGAAAGAGGTTGGTGGCTGACGGTGAGGAGCGAGCAAGATGGTGAGAGGATTCTTAACTAAATCTACCGAGGATTTCGCTGGACAAGGGAAACCTAAGCTGCCGAGAGAGAGAAGAAGAGACGCGTCGAAGAAATGAGGGAATTGCGTTGGTCTTCGCCGAATGAAGAAGGAACCACTGCCCCCTTCATTGTTGACTTTCCTAGTCAACAATTCCCTCCACCTCGTGGCAGCACGAAGAGAAGACAGCCGAAGACTTCAACCCTCGCATGAGACACCTTGCATGTCTCATGCAAGGACGTGGCTTTCCATGGCCTTCACCGAACGGAAGAGAAGATCGCGTCCCTCTTTGGCTGCTGACTCCGTGAGTCATACGTTCGGTGGCGGCAAGAGCCGAAGGCAGCCTCCACGATTGGCTCTTGCATGCAAGGACGTGTCCTCTTGCATGTGAGAGCTGTTGTCCGCTGGTCACCAAGAGAGAGAGAGAGAGAAAGCGTGGCCACACGGTCAATAATTCTCTCTTTGTTGACCGATTACACGAAGGGAAAAGCGGGGTCTCGGAGGCCGTCGTCGAAGGGGACAACTCAGTGGAATACGTGTCTTCAGCATGGTCAAATTCCTTCATTTGCTGTCCGCCGAAGAAGGAGTTACGTGGCTGTATGGTCCTTCGTGCATGGCCACAAGAGTCAAGGGTCTTCGTGTCTTCAATTGCTGCATGAGGAAAGCAATTTAACGTGGCTGTAGCAACGGAAGTCAATGGTCTTCATTCCTTGGCTGTCCATGAAGAAGAAAACGTGGTGGTGGTGGTGGTGGTGTGGCCAAGGTCTTTGCATTGAAATGCATGGTCTAATGTAGCTGAAATTTCGGAATTCCACGTCTCTGCGTGCATGAAAAGCTAGCTTAGTAAGGTATCAATGCCAAAGATGTTAGCCTTGCGAGCACGTCGCACAAAGAAATTCCTAGATAAGGTACTATCGCGAGAACGTGACAATACGTGATGTCTCGATACGGTGAGGATGGTGATGAAACGGGATCGTAAGTGGTGCCAATGACGTAGTCCAACGACAAACTCGTTGACTCGTCTCGGACAGTTACATATTCGAGATCCGGCGAAATTCGGATGTCACAAATTTTGCGATCCGATCTAACTCTATATAATATTTTCATTAAGCGACGTGAAAAATATAACGAGAATTTCACCAGATAAAATTACTGATTTCTACATGATGCTTAGTTTTTGTCTAGCCTTTCAAAAATTTTGACTTATGATCCATCTTTAACTAGGATCAGCAACGCTAGTAACAACATGTCCATATGGCATGAGCCACGGGAAAAATGCGAATTCAAAGAGAAAAATTGGATATAATACAAAATATGTAACTTTATGTTGTTGATGCGAGGTAAAACGTACTCATCATGATTCAATTATTTTGTTCGCAATACAAAAATTAAGAGTATTTTAAATCGATGGGAGGGTAACATGAATTACAATTAAAATAATGACCTAAAACAACTCTGGAAATCACTGCTCTTGCAAATAGACGTGGTACTCTTTTATTCCTCCCGCAACGACGGGCGAGAGTAGAGAACGGACCTTCTGAAGCCATTGTTTTCCCGTACCTTAAAAAGCAAAAAAGCCACTTTTATCAGAGCCCATAAAAAACAAAAAGGAAACCAACAAAAGCCATTTTCCTTTTGGCCGACCAGATAAGTTTGCAGAAAGCCACCCCTTGACCAGAACCAAATTTCAGAAAAGGACAAAAAGGAACAAAATTAATTGAAATATTAAAGACCCAAAATGGAAAACATCCGGAAAAGAGAAAAAGATACTACTCTCGAACCGTTCGATTGGGTACGAAAATAGCCACCAACAAATCAGAAAAAGCTCAGGCCCATCTGAAAAAGGAAGAACAATGAAACAAACGCCTTATAAGGTCTTCTAACTTTTGCTTAATGTACAGTACGGTTCATAAACTTTGCCCCTAGACCCATATCTTGGGTGGGCCATAATACATGATTTTTATTTTTATTTTTGTGGGTCGGAAAAATTACTCTCATATTAAATGATTGTGTGTGAAATTAGCTACAAATGAATCAAGCTTTGGCCCCCGAAAAAAAAAAAAAGTAACAAGAAAGGAAACTGGAAAAAGCTCACCTCAATCGTGTCCATGACCCTATGTCATATTTTCCGGTAGGCAACACTGAAAATGTAAATTTAAATTTTGCATAACAATATGTTTGATTTTTATCTGACCCTAAGCTACCATTTGCCTATTTAAATGTCGACCTATAACTCAATTCTTGATGAGCCGCAATTCAATTGCATGACATGAGTCCCGAGGTAAAACACAAAGAGAAAAAATTGAATATAACATGATATTCTTAATTTCAGTGACATGAATCGATGAGTTATCACTATAATTCGGTTATTCACATGTAAAATTAGATTAAATTATTTAGCTCAAGGCAAGGCGACTCGAATTGCAAATATAACGATCCCACGCTGATACGATACGAGACGATTTACTAGCTTCATCCGCATGACTTTACATCGTGAAAACAGCTGTACAAATCATAGCTTCTACAAATAACATGCCGCTGTTTATTTATTTATTTATTGTTTTTTCGTTCCCTGCAATGGGAACAAACTCTGATCTCGCGGCCCCACACGGACTAGAGCCAGCCACCATCTTTCTCCATAAAACCTTTAAAATA
The DNA here is from genome assembly GCF_016545825.1 of Eucalyptus grandis. Lineage (NCBI taxonomy): Eukaryota > Viridiplantae > Streptophyta > Magnoliopsida > Myrtales > Myrtaceae > Eucalyptus > Eucalyptus grandis. Next base: position 9,742,591 of record NC_052616.1, on the reverse strand, counting down.
ACCAAAGTCAAAAAGGCCTAAATCCCTTTAAGAAAAAAAGATGGATCTAATTATAAATTTATCTCTAACTTTTTTATATAAAACAGTCGCCAATTCTTATTTTAATCCTGAATCTGTCTGTCAACTAGTGAGAAAATCACTGTCAATTTTCTCAAAATTACCGACATAAGTTCCATTATCAAAACTATATAAAAATGTTCGATATCGTCTTTTCAATTAGTTCAAGTTATAAGTACAATAATGAGCACTTTCATAATTTGTAAATCAATTTGAATATATATTAAGAGTTCAATAATCACATTAAATAATTAAAAAATTAAAAGATAATATTATACATCGGGAATTATATTTGATAATTTAAAAATCCGAGTACTCACTAGTATTTATGTCATTTTCGAAGGCCCCAAAAAAAAAGGTGGTAGCTGAACGTCGAGTCCTCGGAGAGAACTGCGAAAAAGTAGCCGCTAACAGTCGATCGGTCCTGGAATATCTCCCGGCAAAAACAGACGACAGTAGAGGGAAAAGCCAAAACATAAAAAAAGAAAAAACGGGGTAAAAACCTTCTCCTCTGCCATCTCCGGCGAAAGACTTTTCGAGTACTGGCGATCGCTCCGACGTCGGAGGAGCTCGGAGGCGCGAGGGTTCCTTAACGCCGGCGACGGCGAGCGCTTCACCGGGCTCTCTCGCCGAGAGCATCCCCCCCCCCCTGCAGACATGAGCCGCTGCGATCCTCGCGCTCGCTCGGCTCCCGGCGAGAAAGCCGGTGAAGCCGCGAACGGCTCGGCTCCCGAGGCGCCGGCCTCGCTGAGGCCGGCGTTCCGGGGCGTGGAGAGCTCTCCGAAGCTGCTAGCGGCGATGTCGGAGGTGTGGCGGCTCGACATCGAGGAAATCGAGGCGCTGGGGAAGGAGAAGGAGGTCCTGAGGGCGAGCCTCGAGGACGAGGCGCGGGATTCCGGGGCCCTGAGGGAGGAGAACGGGCGGCTGCGCAAGAGGGTCGCGAGTCTCCAGGACGAGGTGAGGATGTTGGAGGAGGAGAACGGGCGGCTGCGCGCGAAGGTGGCGAGTCAGGAGGACGAGGTGCGGAGGGGCAAGGAGAGGGAGAGAGAGGAGGTGGCGATGCTGGAGGCGGAGAATGATAGGTTGAGGAGGAGCGAGGAGTTGCTGCGCGAGATGAAGAGGGTGTTGGAATCCAAGAAAGCTGCCGAGGAGGAGGTGAAGGATGTGGAAGGAGAGAATGGCGTGCCCAGCAAGGCCGATGGCTTCGACGTGGAGAATGGGGATAGCGGCGGCGATGGCGTCGGCGCGCCGAAGGAGACGATTTTGGGGTTGGCGGCGGCGCCTCTTCCTCGCGGAAGTTGAGGACGAAGCTGTATTTCGGAGAAGGCACCTGCGCTTCGGCGACGACGTCGGCAGGTTCAAGCGACAAATGTCTTGTGAAAGAGAGCGTGGTTTTGCAAGGTAATGGAGTTGGAAGACTGTCACTAGTAAACTGCTCAATGTGATCGTTGATCTGGATTCTTTGGTAGTCGCTATTTCAATGTATATATTGGTAATACTCAACAAGTAAGTATTTTGATCATCACCCTAGTACTTTGGCAATTTTCCTGTGTTCAAGCTGCTCTATTTGAGCTATCAATAGACGCAAAATGAGTATCTTGCAATCAATGCACGAGGATGGACTACTGAATCAGAAGTTTACCTTTCAGGACTACGAAATTTCTTTTGATATGAAACATTCTGGGATTTTCGAGATTGCGGATGTGCATGTCACCTTGCTTTCGGTTTGATAAGATCTTCCTAGTTATCTAGATTTTGCTGATTTAAGTCCTTTACATGTACAATCTCTAGCATATGTTTCCTTTTTCAGGTGATGGGAGAACCCCATTGAAGGAAGTTGAGGTATGTAGCATCGATGACTGCGTGGCTGGGTCAGGACATTCGAGCGGAAATTATTTGTCATATCAGAAGCCTACAGAGGGTAGGCATCCTGGGGAGAGTAATCAGGAGACGGAGAAAAGAGAGCTTAAAAGGAAAAGAGGTTCGTGTCTCGATTTAATTGAGTGGGAGAACAAGGATAACCATGACAATGGCGCTGGTATAAGCCTGAATCAAGCCGGTGGAAGAAAGATGAATAAGAATGTTTCCATTCTGGTTTGCCCATCAACTCCTGCTTCTTATGGACTCCACAAATCTTTGAACCAGTCTGTTCAAGATGTAACTATTGTCAAACAGCATGAACAGAAGAGTATCAAAGGGCAAGACTCCAAAAACAGCTCAAGTAAGTTAACCATGGTTAACTCCATTGCGCGTGAAAAAAAGGTTGGCTCAGATACTGCTATTGTCAAACAGCATGAACAGAAGAATATCAAAGGGCAAGACTGCAAAGACAGCTCTAGTAAGTTAACAGTGGTTAATTACATTGCGCATGAAGACAAGGTTGCCTCAGATACTGCTAAGCCAGGGGATGGCAGTAGTTTGCGTGGAGGAGCATGGAAGAAAGTGGAAGAGTTGTGTTCAGACTTGGAAAGAGACGATGAGCTTTGCTTGAAGGCTATCTGCGCTCTTTACAAACGGCAAATTTTAGCCCAGAAGGCAATGGAGAAGGGCGTAGGTCGGGGCTTTAATGGCTTCCGTGTGCTAAGGTATTAAGATTCATACAGTGGCTGCAGCAACATCAATCATTGCTCTTTCCTATATAGTTTTTTTTTTTTTTTTTTTTTTTTTTTTTGGTGATTCGGGAACCAATATACAGTCGGCAGCTGGCGGTGTAAACCCGAGGCGGACTGAGCCACCACCACAGACCCAGCCACGGGTGAGTTGCGCGAATACGAAGCCTCTGGAATTCGAACTCCTCTCTTTCGTGAGGGGGAGAGAGCCCGAAGCCAGCTGCGCCACCGCAGGCGATGGTAGTTTGAGTTCTAATTTACCATGACGCATGTTACTCATTAGATACTTTGTTGTTTGAAACTGGATACAGTCCTTTTCTGAACTCGTCATTGTCAACAAGAACTTAGTAGCTGCATTTGATTTTTTGTGACATCCTTATGTGGTTATGTGATTCTGTTGGAGTTGTTAACTGGGTAGGTAGACTATTTTTTTTCTTCTAGGTGCATCCATTCTGAAGCGGTGCATTCACTGTTACATAAACAAAACTCTGACTGAAAAATATGGTTTGGTGAGTGAGTTGTCCCCTTAACGTCTTAATCTCTTTTGTTCTTTCGAGATGAATCATATATAAAGCATATGATGATAACACCCAAAATGCTCTAAGCAAACAACCTCATCTCCTTAATTTGCTTTCTCACTTGTATGTAGATGGTCGCTTCTTCAAACTAGTCTAACAATTACCGCCACTGATTTAACACTCTGCAGGGGAAATTTTTGGGTGAGTTTTTGACTGATCGAGATCCACAGTGTAAGCTGAAACGGTCTGTCCAAGAATTGCAGGATCATTGCCCAAGAAGACTGATTGACTGCCGGAATATAGCTATTGAGCACGCCAAGCAGTTGTTTGCAATCTGTCAGAACAAAGAGGACCCCTTGTTATTTTCTAAAGGTTCCTGAGGCTTAATGCTGCTTGAGGTTTTGGCGGAGATGGTTTTTTGGGGTCTGCTTGTTAGTACCTTTTTGCTCGACCTGCATCCTCCGTTGCATTCTATATTGCTGCTCCCTGCTCAGACATTTGCAGAGTGTTCTCTTCTCTCTCTTCATGACACCAAAAGCTGTCCATCATCACTCTTACTTGTAGAAAGTACAGAATTAGAGCAATTAATCTTAGCGTTTAGGATTCTCAGGTCGTGCTTTTGGTTGTTGCAAAGCATTTTAGATGAATTCTCTAGTATGCATAGTAGCTTGTCCTTAGTAGATGTATATAGCCCATGAATGCTGGAGGAGTTTCTTTTTAAAATGCACCGCAAGGAGAATTCGTTCTTTTTAGAGGATATGAAGACAAGCTGCTTTATTACTATCCTCGCTTCAATCTGAAGTTGCACTGTATTAAAGATTATGTTAGTCTGCAAGCTATTTCGTACATGTTCTGTGTGAGCTGTGGAAATGAGTAGTGTAGCTTTTGCTAATGCTAGTAAGATCACCTAAAGGGGGATGAATAGGTGATAAAAGAGTTTCAAAAATAAATTTAAAGCGAAATAAAATATTTAAAACTCTAAATCTAATTAAGAGATAGACTTCTAGTAAATGTTTAGAATCTATTATGCGATTGAACAGACTTTTAAGTAACCTATAATAGTGTAATGGACTTAAATAAAGAGATTAGAGATAAGATAATTGCACATAGAATTTATAATGATTCGGCTTATATCAAGTTTACATCCATCCTCCCACGCTAAGAGCCTGTTGTCTAGATGAGAAATTATAATTTTGAGTGCAAACACTTAGTAATAAATTGCACTATCTCAGCAAATCACTCTTTTTGCGAAAGATAATGTATGATTGAGGCAAATCACTCTTTTCGCGAAAGATAATGTATGATCGGAGTTCACTCAGATTTTCTAGATTCTATACTTCGTCTCTCTCGTGCTCATTGATTCTTAGTCTTCTTAAATACTCATTTACTTCCAAACTATCTGTTGGACAGTATATAAATGATCGTCTTTTAATATACCCATTGGATAAAACTATATCAAGAAGATTTAATAGCCATTAAGTGATAGGAGATCTAAAACATGATCTCTAACTAATTTTGATCACCCATATAAATAGAATCTCGGTTTGTATAAGTAGAGCTTTTCCATTTAAAAAGTTCTTATTTTCGGATTCAATTGTTAATCAATTAGATTGAGTCAATCAAATCTGTCTTGATGTAAAATCCAAACCAAATCATTAGTTGTTATATGTTTTGGGCTTGTGTCATGTTCTGTTAAGTTATTTTGTTCTGAACTTACTATGTTCTAAACTTGCTTCATTTTGGAACTTGTCATGTTCTGGATCATGTTCTATACTTGTGTCATTTTGAACCTGTCACGTTCTAGACATGTTCTGTTTGAAGAAGATTTTACAATCTAGACGTACGTCGAAACATGACATGTTCCGTTTGAGGTAGATTTTACAATCTAGACGTACGTCTGAACATAGTCCGAATAAGTTCACATCCAACATAAAGTTTATATTCAAGTTCTTCCAAGTAAAATCCTTAACAATATCCTTTACATATTCTATTATCTGCATAATGGCTTGTGCATCTTTCACCTAGTTACCCAATCATTAGATAAGTTAGTATCCTTTGATTTATTTTGTCATCTTCAAAACATCATAAAAAAATTGCCCTAACAGCTTTCACAAGGTGTTTAGCATGGGGGTGAGCGGTTCTAAGTTCAAGTTTCGAACAAATTCCATATGAAAAATAGAACCTATCCATTGGAGCAAGTTCCTTAATTTTTAGAACGTAAAACCTACCTTACATACCTTAGAACCTAGAACTTATCCTGTTATAGGATTCAAGGTCTACTTAAATTCCACCTATATTATTAATTGACGATTGCAATGAATTAAAACCCTTAATGACCAACACTTGCTATTACAATTTATTAACTATAAAAACACAAAACATATGAACATTAATAAAACAAAAATCTCAATCATAAAATGGAAGCTCAAACTAGTGCTTTCGAATGATACACTCATTATCGAACGATTGAAATATTACGAGATCGCACAAAGACATAAACCAAGAAAAATATTAAAACTTATTCTAGGTTTTAGGTTACAAGTTTCGGATTCTAGGTTTTAGATTCCTCCAACTAAGAATTTGAAACCTACCCATCGAAATAAATTTCTCATTTTCTGGAACCTGGACCTACCCTACCTACAGGTCCCATTGGTTTGGTTCTTAAATTTCAGATTATAGTCTAGAACCATGCTTATCCCTAGTTTAGCATACACTTAATCATTGTAACACCTAAATAATAGTAAGGATTTTAGAAAAATACCAACATTATTTGATTATTGGCCATGGCAGTCGAATCTTCTTCAGAATATGAGGCTGAAGATGAGGTGAACTCGATCGACTTAGGAAAGAGAGAAGGACAATCTCTACATCGCCTTGCTTCATCTCCTCTTCTTCAACCTCTAAACACATACCACACTCCCAAATCATAATAACAAGATGTATTCCCGGTGGTTTTGTTGAAAAGCAATTGAGGCACAGGACAAACCAGCTCTGTGTGGCAAAAGATTTCGTCTCCATCGACCACCATCTTCAACTCTCCACACCATTGCCTCGATTGTTCTTTGTTTCAAAGCAAATAGGGCCCGACCACCGTGGTCATTAATTGAATCACTTTCAGCTTAAGCTCAGGATTGCCGGCAAAGGGTGGGCGATGGTCCACCCCATTTGAGAGGACAAGCCACGCGACCATCTGAAATTTTGTGCCCCTTCTTCTTTTTACGTTTTCTTGTCTTTTCTTTTTCTTTTTCTTTTTTTTTTTTTTTTTTTTTTTGGTGTTGAGTCGCTGATTTGATTTTTCCAACCTACCACTATGTCAGTAATTAAAAAATATTCAATTGATTTAGTTACCAAAGCGTTAAATTTACCAAATAACAATCGATGATCTCGTATAAGGGTCATAGCATCATATATGGGCAATTGTTGTTACAATTCATATAAATGGAACAATCAAATAATGTGAATAATTGACTTAAACAAAGTTAACAATTCCATATAAAAGTTGGTGATTTAAGTTCTGCAACTAAATGTAGGGAAATTATAGGAACTCTTGGTAAGTTTGAAAAAGTCGATCACTTTTGGTAAAAGATTTTGTGACTTGTATTAGAAAAAGTCATACATTGAAGAATCGTATAGAGTAGCCCCACAACTCATTGGTTTAAACTTTCAAGTAAATGTGGGTTTCATTAGATATGTTGACGAATTCGGATTTAGGCTTCCTCATGGCTATCTCCATGGGTGAAGGTATTCTTCCATTTTAATTTTTCTTTTTGGACATATTTGGTAGTATATAATGAAATTATGATAAAAATGGATATGGAGAAAAGGATGAGATGTAACAAAGAATGCAATGAGATGAATATTTGAACTCATGTATTTGGGTGGGTTTAAACAAAGATATGAGGCTCCCAAAGAATGAATGCCAAAAGCCAAAGTTCTTATAAACAAAGAATGAGGGTACCTTGGAGATTGAATATTTCAACAAAGAATGTGCAGTCTAAAGGAAATGCCTAGTTAACGCCGATGCCAAGCAACATGGTGCAAGTATTGCTTGCCCCCTGGTGGATGCTGCATCGTTAGATTGGATAGTTTCATGTGGGGCCCACCATATTTAATAGTGCATGTGAATTAGATAAAAGTTGAAATACCAATTCAATTACTCCCATTTTATTTTCTCCGGCCAAAAAAATAAAGAAAAGGAAATTTCTCAATTTTATTTTCCCGGTGAGCCTAAAAATTAACATAATATTCTAATTAATTAGAGCCAATGTGCCCCTTGAGGCACTTGAAAAGTAAACGGAATATCATCTGATGTAAAAATTGGTCTATCTCACATGATGAAGCTACAAATATGTATTTGTACGATCAAATCACCCTATAAAATCTGTGATATTACTTGAAAAATCAACGTTAGTAGTAGTCTCAATATGGGTGATGGCTAATGTTAATTTTTCGTAAAATAATCTCGGCTTCATTTATTTCATGAAAAAATAAATAATTTACAAATATTCTCTTAAAAATGATTGCTTGATTTACGCTATTGCCAATAATTTACGTTCGAATATTTTTTTGGACAATGAAAACATTTTTTTGTTCATTCATTTTTATAAGAAATATGAGCGATTATTTTTAAAAAAATATACTTTTTAAATCATATATTTTCTGCGAAATAAAAAGACTATTAAAAGCAAAGGAATTATATTAGAAGTGTAAAAGAATTGTGACTGCCAAAATCGCCCTGGAACCGAATTGAACCGAATTGGAACCAATGGTTCCCATGGGAGTCGATCCGATTCAGTTCAATTCTTGGCTCTAATTTAGTGGAATTGGTGAGTACCGATCTGGTTCCAGTTTTAGGCATGGAACCACCTACCCACCTATCTAGACCGAACTAGACGCGCGTGTATATATATATATATATTTAAAAAAATAAATTCCATCATAATTACTCCATTAATTTTAGTAATTCCATCAAATACATATGTACATATATGTATATTTTTCATTAGTAAACATTATTGATTAATTTTGTCTCTTGAGTGTGTAAAAAGACTAATCCCTTACTTGTTTTTTATTCTAATAATCCATTTACTTGTTTTCTCAACCAAAACAAAATAAACGAACAAAGAGAGATGAGGGGACTGATTGGAGATGTTCATAAATGTTGTGGTATTTTGTTGTCATGATATGAAAGTAAGAGTCAACTTGATATTAATTGATAAATGCAATTTTGTAGAGATTGGGAGACTGATTCTATAGACCCACTGGAACCAACTGGACTAAGGGTCCAGTTCCCATATAGATCCTTGAAACCCACGGATGGTTCTCGATTTCAATTTTTTGGAACCACTCCTTAATAAGAGACTTTTGGTTTCAAGATAAGGACAGTCAATCTTAACTATCCTTACTCTTAAATTATATAAGTTGCCACTTACTAATCCCAAAAGCTAGAAATAGAAGCAAAAACACGAGATGAAAGAAATTCAAAAGTGAGAAACTAGCCAAGCAAGAAGAGATATGCATCATCCATCTCCGAATCCTAGGGGTGTCAAAAACTAAACCAAAAATCGAACCGAACCAAATCGAAAAATTCAATTTTTTTTTTTTTTTGGTTTGGTTCTCACTAAAAATTGAAACTTTTTAATTTGTTTGGTTTTTATCAGTTCGATTAAACAAATTGATAAAATCTAAAGTTTTTTTTTTTCTTTTTTTTTTTTTTTTTTAAAAAATCTTTTTTTCTTCTTCTTCTTTGTCCGAGACCGATGAATGAAGAAGAAGAAAAAAAGAAATAAAATAAAAAGAATAAAATATAATTACAAAATCGATTTAAAAAAATAAGATTTTATAGAAAGGGGTGTATGTAAGGAGAAATACAAACACAAAAGTAAAAATTAAAAAACCGAACCAACCAAACTGAATCAGGATTTTGGTTCTGTTCGATTTAAGTTCGAATCAGATTTCGGTTCAGTTCAATAAATTTCTTATCGGTTAAGTTTGGTTTGGTTCGGTTTTCAAGAAAACCGAACCAAACCGAACACTTCTACCGAATTCCATACATGATCATGATCATGATCATACCACCTCTCCATCTCCATCTCCTCCCCTAGAAATGAAATGAAAATCCCTCTCTCGCGTTTCGCGCCCCGGACCTTTCTCACTCCTCCAGAACGAACTCCTCTCGTCAGGATCGCTCGCGACGGAACGCGTTGCCTCGTCTCCGAAACCGAACGGTTCGTCGCGCGGGTACGTTCCTGATGCCTTTTTCCGTAACTCGAGTCCCTTCATGAGCCGCGGCCCCGGACGCGGTTTCGCTCCCTCCGCCGGCGACGCCGGCGACGTCGGCGAAGACGTCCGGCACCGATCCGTGCCGGAGCTCCTCGCTTCCCTGCGATCGTCGGCGTCCGGGCCCGTCGCCTTCGAGGGAGTGCGGAAGGTCCTGGAGGTCATGCAGAGGAGGTCGAGCCGCGAGATCGAGCGGCTGAGGAGCGAGAACGAGTCGTTTCGGAACGAGCTCGAGCGCCTGAATTCGGAGAGATTGCGCCTCGAGGGCGAGGTGCGGAAATGCAGGACGGATGGGGATGAGTCGGCGGAGGCCGAGAGACCTGCCGGAATCGCCGAGGGTGTATATGGCGTTCGTGCGGAGAGAGGGGGAGAGGAGGAGGAGGAGGAGGAGGAGGAGGAGCGAGCTTGGAGGAGATATACGATGAGCTGAGGAGGAAGAATGAGGAATTGGAGGGCGAGAAGAGGGAGCTGGAGAGTTGGCTTCAGGTTTGGCGGAAGAAATACGAGGAATTGGACAAGTTGCAGCTAGAAAGAGACGCTTCGGTGCTGAAAAATGAGGAGCGATGCATTTTGGGTGGGAGAGAGGGGGAATCGGCGGTTCTGGGAGAGACCGATGGCTTAATCAATGTGGATGTGTGTGGCGATAGTGGCGATAGTGGCTGTGCTCGGCGTGGACATGATTCTAAGGATGGCGGAACTGTCTCCTTCGCGCGCAATGCGAGGAAGAAGCTGGGTTTTGGCGCAGGTGCTTGCTTGTCGCCCTCAGCAGGTTCAACTCGTAAATCTCCAGTGAAAAAGGATGGAGTTTTACAGGGTAGGTGAATAAGCTCAGATGTTGGTAGTTAATGCAACAAAAATATTATCTTTACTGGTAATTTGAGTGTGTCTTTGGCCACAGTATGAGGATGAACGGGAGTAATATAACTGGTGCTAATGCTGGCGAGAAAGATGGCATAAAAAGAAGCAAAAGGGTTGCAAATATTGGATTCAAAGAAGCTTTCTTGTTTCTTTTTGTGTTATTGTTAAGTATGGCTATGGTCCAATTTAACCATCAGGGCCTTCACTTAGTATATAAGTTGCAGTACTAGATTCTTGGGAGTTGCATTTTCTATTTTAATTGTGAGTGATACATAAGTTGCAAGAGTTCCGAGCTGAACACATTGTGTTTCTGGCATTTCTACTATAGAGTAACAGTGACTTCCTGCTTTTTATAAGATTTGTAAGATTATGTGCTTTTCACCTTATTTATCAGAATGAGCGCTTATCTCCCAATTTCCTAGCGTTATACTAGTCTCAAATCTTGATTGTCTCAGACCTTTTTTTAACCTTACCAGGTGATGGAAGTTTCCTATTTGTTGAGGTAAGTGATAATGCCGACAATTGCAGTAGGCCATCAGGAGATAAACATCCTGGTAGAAGAAATGATGAGAAGGGGAACAGAGAGCTCAAAGGGAAAAGAGGTTTGTTTTGTATCTGATCAAGAAATTATAGGTGCTTTAACAATCAGTATTTACACTGATATGAGGTAAACAGACCATGATCTGCTTCATGAGGCTAACAATGTTTCTTTTAATATCTGCTTATCAGGTCCCCTTCCTACTGTTCTTGGTGAAACGTGTACCCAAACTTTGCGTGATATGGCAGTTGCCCTCAAACAATGTAAACGGAAAAGAATCAAAGAGAAAGACTCTGATAACAGCTTGAGTAAGTCCACCAGGGTCAATCCTATTAAGCATGAAAGTGGGGCTGGTTCAAAGTCAGATTATGGAAGTTCTGAGCAGAAAAGAATCAAAGAAAGAGACTCTGACGACAGCTTGAGTAAGTCTACTGGGGTCAATCCTATTAAGCATAAAAACAGGGCTGGTTCGGCATCTGCTAAGTCAGATTCTGAAAGTTCTGATCAGAAAAGAATCAAAGAAAAAGACTCTGATAATAGCTTGAGTAAGTCTACTGGGGTCAATCTAATTAAGCATGAAAACAGGGCTGCTTCAGCATCTGCTAAGTCAGACTATGGAAGTTCTTTGCACAAAGAACGTTGGAATTCTGAGGCCGATATGCTTTTGGATTTCACCCAAGATGATGAGCTGTGCATGAAGGCCGTTTGCGCACTTTATAGATGGCAAAGATCAAAGTCAATGCAGAGGAGTGCCTGTGGGGGCTTCAATGACCTCCTTTCACCAAGGTATTAGCATACACATGCTACTGCTGCTGCTCTGTCATTTTATTTTCGATGCTTGTCCATTCATGTGTTATGCGTTTGTTTTTTGTGTAAAAGGCGAGTCCCAATTTACTCTAAGCATGATGAGTTTTAACTGCACCATTCAAATGTTTTCTGCGGTTCCATGTTGACCAGAAGTAGGTAGATGCATGTGGCTGGCTATAACATGCTGACATCATTATCTAATGGTCTCTATTCATTGCTCGTTGGATGAATGAGACTTTGATTAACAAATTTAAGTTGAAGGATGAAAACATGCAAGCATCAATGGATGCACATGTTGCATGGATGCTTCGTTTAAACTGGCATGATGGCACGTTGGTTTGATCTGATGTTTGAATAAGGATATATGTGATTTCGCTTGGGAGATGGTAGAGCACCTGCTTGAAATTTCTTCTTGATGTGTTCACTGTCACCACGGATGGCTTTTACCTCCTGTGACCATAAAATTGCTGCTCAAATATGTTGTTCCTTTGTTGATTTTCGACATAACAGCACAAAATTTTGCTGTTGAGAGACATAGATTTTGGGGTTGTCACAAGAGTCAAAATGAGCCTTTTGCCCTTTCTATCAGAGGATTCTGCTATAGGGTGCAATACGTGTCAAAAGGGTTTGTATATGTTTGGGCAAAGGGGCGCGCTCCTGGGCGTTGTGAGAGTGTCAGTATGTTCATTTCTGGTTCTTTGTGGCATGGGATCTCGCTCCTCGTCATTTGTTTACTCGAGTCACTACAAGAAGGAAATTTCTCTCTCATGTGTAGATTATAACTTGTTCAGTAGTTTAACAATTGCATCTCGATCTTGCCCTTGTTTGTCATAGGGAAAACTCTCTGGCTGAGTTTCTGATGGGTGGAGATCCAGAGGGTAAGCTGAAAAAATCTGTCATGAATTTGCGTGATCACTGCCCAGAGGGCCCGATTCTCTGCAGGAGTGCAGCTACCATACACTTCAAGCAGTTATTTGTAATCTACCGAATGAAAGAGGATCCCTTTTTCCCATCCTCATAGCATGTGATATAAATCCTCAAATATTTGGGATCATGATGCCAGGAAGAGCTGCAGTTGTTGAAGGGCTTTTGCTCGTATTTAGTCAGCAGGTCTTGTGTTTTTGTAGCCTTTTGCCTTTACCTACTTGTGCCATTGCCTGCTATTTGCAGCTTGTGCCAGTTAGGTGCGCACAAATTTTTTTCCTCGTCTTTTTGTCAGGTTCTAGAACCTGGTGTGCATAGATCAGCCATCTTGGATCTGGATTGTAAATTATCAAGGATAGAGCTGTTAGATCTTTTTGCAAGCTGTCCCTCTTCATCTGTGCTTGTCCGTTGCGGTCAATTCCTCTTCACCAACCATTTTTGTTCCGTCAACTCAGATTGGTAACGGATTTTCTCTTTTGTTCTTCTGCTAAACAAGCAAGACATCACACGATCATCTTGTGTGATGATGGTTGTTCATTCGATAGCTGCTCCATCACAAGTTCCGTTGCAGAGGCTGGTGTTAATTAGACCAATTAAAATGGGTCTTAGGCCCATTTCTTAAATCATACTTAATAGACCGAGTCATGAATGGGTCTAACATATTTTAACCACATCACTCGGTTGGGACAGACTTACATGGAAAGGAACTAATATGTCCATGCCAATCACTTCTTAATGCTTAGCAATGCAAGAGTTCTATCAAGAGAAGTCCTGTGGATCTATTTAAGAGCAGATCTTGGTTTGAGTAATCTCTACATTTATGATCTGGAGTCACCCTCCTCAATGCAGACTCGCTGTTCTCGAAAAGTCCATTTAAAACCATATTCGTCGGATTTCATAGATCGAGACCTTCCATGCAAGTTAAGCTCAGCAACTCATTGAAGAACGTTAATTAAAATTGAAAAGAAGCAATAACAACTGCGTATCTCGCCATACAAATGAGAACACATTTATTGAAATCAATCGGTGTATCACTTGGGAGAAATCCTCATAGGCATTCCGTGGACGGGGAATGGGAGCGGGTCCACGGTGATCGGCTCGTCAGGATGGATCAAGGACCAGTCGTAACGGGTCACCACGTGGTGCACGAGCACAAGGATGTTCATCCTTGCTAACTGGGACCCGGCACAGACTCTCGGCCCTCCTCCGAAGGGCACGTACACGTACGGCGGCATCGCTTCCTCAAACCGGTCCGGATTGAAGCTCATCGGGTCTTGGAAGTGCTCCGGGTCGTAATGCGTTCCATAAGTTGTCCACAGCACCTGAAATTAGAAGGCCTCCATAAGATATAAAGTCGGCTATTCTTTTTTATGTAAGATAGGGGAAGTTGACAATTTAAAAGAGTAACTTATTTTAATACAGCTACGACCGTCATTTAGTAACTGAAGTTAAAGGAAGATGCAGATGAACATCGTCGCCATGCGTGCTTGTGACGAGTACATGACGACTTTAATTTAAAATAAGCAAGCGTGCATGTGCCCTGGACATTATATTTTTAAAAAGCAACTCCAATCATATGAGCGTGGGCGGCATACAAAGATTTTCATTCGCAGTTAGGTCGACTGAATCTTCAGTAAATTAAACATATGGCCGGTGTTGGACTCGGTGTATACCATTCGACGTTGGCATATGGCGACACTAATTTATCTTTTGATCGAAAATGGAGATGTATTGAGGGTTTTGAGACTCGATCTAGGCTTTATGACACGACGGCATCAGCTCTTTTCTAGTTCATCCACCACGACATGTTGCTGCGAGAGATGAATTAGTCTTGGAGATGCATTTAAAGTTAATTAGTTCTAATTTCACGAGAGTAAATCAAATTCAATTTATCGATTGAAACGTTGCGATTGGATTAAAAGTTACATACCTTCCATCCTTTTGGGATGGTGAATCCTTCATACTCAATGTCGACGATGGCTTTCCGGAAAGAGCCGAAGATGGGAGGGAACAATCTTATGCTCTCACGAGCAACCTTCCAAGTATAACTCATCTTCTTAATATCTTCACCACTGATATCCTCCCCTTCTCCTTTTCTGCTCTTGACATCCATATGTTCTGCAAAAGAACAAAGCTTCACTAATTTAACAAAAAATATAAATACCCAAGAGAAAATTTTAATAACATAGTCCATATTTTTTATGCAACGTCACCTATATAAAGACTATACACACTTAAAGAATGTCATATACTATAAACCGATCAAAGACACGAGGAAAAATGAAGTCATAAAACCTAACAACAGATTTTCACCTTTTAGTAGCAACTGATAGCAATTTGGGTGGTGAGCCAACATTCTAAAGGTCATGGCAATGGCAAAAGAGGTGGTGTCATAAGCTGCGAACACCAGCAACACGATGTTATCGATCACCTCTTCCTCACTCATCTCGCCCCGCAGCATCGCTGCCACATACCGTGGCAGCAGCACCACCCCGCCCTCCTCGCTCCCGCCTCCGCCTCCTCCCGAGTTTTTCCTCTCCATCTCCTCCTTCTTCTTCCTCACAATCCTCACCAGCATTCTCTCTATCTCCTTCCTCGCTCTCATTGCTCTCGAAAACCTAGTTCCAGGGACCGTAACTGGTGGCGCGAAGACTCCCTCCAAAATCCTCTCAAATATTTCCTTCATTCCCAGCTCCACATCTATCCCTAACAAACATTCGAACACAATGTGGAATGTCAAATTCTTGGTGAAGTTGTATAGCTTGATTCTCTCCTGTCCACTCCAATGTGCATCTAGGTGGCGTTGTACTAATTTGCTCAACTTCGGCACTAAGGACTCTGCTGAGGAGCTGCCGAGGCTAGAGGCGATCAGTCCATGGACGTGGCGGTGCTGCTCCCCGTGCTTTTCCATAATGGAGTTCTTGCCCATGAGCCGAACCGAAGAAGAAGGCCACGAGCTCATCACCAGCTTGAACTCATTGGACAAGAAGAACCTGTTTGCTTCAGCTCCACTCACAATCACCGTCGGCGACCCCATCAATCTCGTTTTGAAGATCTTGCCATGCCTCGCCATTCGAGGTCGGACAAAATCCTCGAACAACCGGTTGGCTTGCTGGGCTCTGTAGAAATCCATGGTCTCGCCAAGCCACGGGAGGCCCATTTGGCCGGGGGGCAGTTTGTGCTTGGTGTTGGCACATTTCTGCTTGAGTATGAGAAGGAAGAACAAAGGTGCTAGGGCTAAAATGAGAGTGAAGAGCCAAGAGGAAATGTAGTAGCTGATCTCCATGGCCAAGAAAGAGTGCTGACTCTTACGTGTGACAACTTGGGAATTTGTAGTTTGCTCTGTGGTTATCATGATGATAGGAAGGATGTGGAGGTCTTTATATACAAGTGATGTCCCAGTGGCTGAAGCAAGATAAGTAATATAATAACCAGACAAGTTGATCTTACAACAAGTCAGATAACCATTGATATCTGAGAGGCACACCGAATTATAGTTATCAATTTTATAGTACCATGTTTCAATTTGTTCCCCGGGAGATACATTGCATCGCGCCATGCAGCTCTTATTTCAACTTGCAATGGTGAGCCCCAAGCCATCACCAGCTCAAATTCTGTCATACACATTAATCAAATAACCAGTTTAATATCATATCATCGAAATATTGCGGGGCTTTGCATTATTCTCACGAGAGAAAAAACACGATTTCTCAACCCATCTTTCGCATAATATATTCGACTTCGCCCACCCCGTTTTATATTCACGAAATTAGCTTATGCGCATTCTTTTTTTTTACACAGAAATAACTCGTTTTCCCTGAGTTGACTTGATGGAGAAGGGACTATCAAACCAAGTAAATGATTAGGCGGCACCACCCCTTATGCGTCGCATGTGCTCTTGCGCGTACTACTTCAACGTTACTGCACCGTCCCTTTGAGAATTCAATCCGCCTCCTTCCTGACCGTTGTTATCTAGAAACCCTATCTTATTATAAGAGTCCAGATACTACACAGATTCTCTAAGCCGTCCATGGTCAATATGGTTGAATATTCAAATGGCCAGAGGATCCCTACATATCTGGTTTGGAGAACCCACTTGACTTATTTTCTCTTTTTTATCATTTCTCGTACTTGGGAATTCAACCCCAGAAGGGATTACAGCTCGTACAGTACTCCCCCACGGCACAGCGCAGAGAGAGAGAGAGAGAGAATGTAAGGTCTCATCCATTTTTCAGGAGCAATTGCAGGGCATGTGAAAAGTGATTCGATGCACCGGCTGAATCTTGTCAAGTTGGGCGGACACAGGGATACGATGCACCGGCTGAATCTTGTTTTGGGGTTTCCATCTTTGAGAGGAATTCTGCGTCTATGTTTTCTCGTGACTTGGCGTGTCGGGGAAAAAAGATAGGAATTAACATCTATTACTTTTGATGAGAAATCCCATAGGGCAGACGGACTAACCTTTCTTGACTTAATTTCTAATTCTCTTGATGGTTATGAGTTATCTTCATTTGAGAAAAGATAGTTGCTAGGAACCACAAGCAATGAGAGAACTAAACATGGAGCTACTTGCTCAGGAGATGTAGCGCTTTTTGCCCTATTGAGTGCTAGAATGACGAGCGCATATCCAACAATCCGTTATGCGGGACGAAGATAAACATATATATATACATGAATTATCTTCATATGAGAAAAGATAGTTGCTAGGAAACACAAGCAATAAGAGAACTAGCAAATCCAAAGCATGGAGTTTTTTTTTTTTCGAGTGCTAGAATGATGTTAGAAAGATAATATATATTAAAAAAATTACAATTTCTTAAAAGTAGAAGGAACAGGCATTTTTTGCAACATATTACGAAAAATTACAAATATAAATATAAACATCAATCAAATTCTATGCTAGGTTCACTTAAAAAACAATTATCATCACGTGGTTTTTATTGTCTAGATTAAAAGAAAGCATAACACATAGAATTGCAATATATATTGGATCAAACTATAATTGATTGGGATATTTTGATCACGTAGAATAGTATGAATCGGTAAGAAACATGAAAGTATAGAAGAAGATAGTTTTCCACAATTAAACCGGGAATCTTGAGGTCTTCGACTTGGCGCATAATGATTTTTCTCTTTTCCATTTGCTTCTCTTTGTTTATAGAGACATGGAAGTGATTTTTCAATATTATCGTCCAATTCCAAATATTTTATTTTATTTTATATATTCTCCCTTTTCTTTTCGGTAACAATTTGATGTCTATCGGTTTGTTTTGTCAAGGGTTGATGAATATTTCGTCATGCATGACTAAGTATCACAAACAATATTATTAGATACATTGAGCAACAATCAGGATTTTAGAAACAGCTCTTTCGCATTCGTCAATCAAATAAATTATTTATTAATTCGCTTCCTCTCCTTGATTTCCACATTGTTTAGGCTTGGACCGGCAAAAATAAAATTTAGATGTGGCGCTATTATCTCGGGGAGCAAAATGCGTCTCAACATTTAATGATTAATATAACTAGCTAGTAATTATACTTAATCGTTTTACTCAATGCTAACGTTGAACTATATATTTCGAGGTTGATGCCATAGTATTGTCATGAACAATAAGGTTATGCTTTGCCTAGAGACTAGGGTTGTTAGATGAGCGGGTCGGATCGGATTTGGATTGGGTCAAAAATGGTTTGACCCAAATTGACATGTTTTGACCCATTTATATGCCACATAAATTTAATGACCCTTACCCGACTTGACTCATTTACTAAAATACGTTCATATTTAATCCAACCTATGAATATTCGTATCCACCTAATTAACCCACTTTAAGCTCTTCATATGTATATGTTCTTTGGATGATATCTCTATTTTGACTTTGAGATGCTAAAAAATCGGCTTTCAATATTACATAGAATTTTCAATTTTTGTATTGATTCACAATGAAGAATAAGATAAATTTAGTACTAGATGAAGGGTTTATAAAATGATAGCACAAATAATGAAGGGGGAATTAAAATTTTCTTTAAATGAAATATGTGATATTTAAGAAGATGATTTATATTGACTATGAATTGCAATGATAAGAACTAATATTAGAATGTGATGTAAAACTAACAATGGCAAATGCAATCTAGAAAGAAAAACTCTAGTAATAACAGAAGAAATTTACAATATTAATAAAAATAAAAATAAAAATTGGGAAAAAAAATAAGCTGTTTAATATTTTTGCAAGAGTGAAATTAGGCCTGCATCTTGTAGGCCTATCAAGATTTTTTGAACTTGAAACAGTTCGATAAGTTTATCGTTTTCTCATAAAAGGATGAAGGTTACAAAAATGGGTTGGGTTTGGATTGTGAATTCGATATTTAGTTTTCAAGTTCATTTTAAACCCATGATCTTATTGACTTAAGTTCATTAACTATGAGTTTAGCACCCCATTTTGACCCATTTTACCTCTATGATGGCCCCCCTCAATTTAAAATCATTTAAGATCCATTAAGTTGTTAGGTGACCCATTTATGACCTATTTAACTCGTTTTTAAAATTTAAGGCGAACCATTTATTATCCACCCTATTGATTATAAGTTAAAATATGGGTTCTAAGTCCCTTTTGCCATATATAGGAGTGTGATATAAAGACACTAGTGTGCATGCAAGGGTTGGTGTTCTGATGAATGTACTAACTAAACCCCGGGAAACTTCGAGGCCGACCCGAGCATGGACGTCCTTCCTCAAACCCAGAGAGTTTGCTTTCTCGTCACTCAGGAAGTTAGATGCGTCTCAAGCTATGCCGCGGTAGCCAGTCGTTTTATGTTTATCGAAGGAGGATCGATCTCCCCATCCTCGTAGCTTGATCCGTCGCCAATTCGCTAAATAATTCGAAGGTCGCGATGTTGGGAGAAGCTGCTCGACTTCTGCAGGAAGACGCGAGCTTCGGTGGCTCGTCGTTAGCATGTCTAACTCGCACGCTGCCCGCGTTTTTGCTCCTTCTGCTGTAACATGTGCATCGAGTTTGTCTGTTCATCTGTGTTGAAGCTCCAGCTCCGAGTGGAGTTATCTGCTGGAGGAGTGACATTTCAATCTGGCACTAGCGAAATGTGCTTTCGTTTCAGGTTGAGATTTGGACTTCTTTTGGAAAAAGAAACGTTTCACTGCTCTCTCTCTCTCTCTCTCTCTCTCTCTGGGTCTCAGTTTGAAGCCTGTGTAGTCTCTCGTGTCGCTCTAAGAATCCCAAAACAGCACCGTCCCCGAGCTCTTTACTCCATCGAGGTCGTTGGTTTAGGCCTCTCGAGCATTTTCACCCAGCTTCCAGCGGCGACAGAAGAGAAATGGGAGGAGCCGGGAGCCGGAACTACCGAAGCTCCGGGGTAGGAGAACGATTCTCAGGGGAGGCGGTGGCGAAGGGAGGTCAGATTTTGGCCTGGCATTGCCAGGTACGAGCCGCCGGAGCCAGTAATCAGCGGAAGACGGCGGAGTCTTCAAGATTGTTTCTACGTTTGGTGGGCGTCATCTGTCTTTAGTGAATGAATGTAGATGCCAAGTGTAACTTTCAGTGGATGAGGCACCTGGAAGTGAAGAGAAGAGAATATTTATCCATATAAGGATGTTTTGAGTAGCCGGAAGTTTTTTAGTCGGGAAATATTTTACTCTTTTTTCGACATTTGTGTTGCTTAAAAAAAACAGCCAATAAAAAAACTATACTTAAATTTAAGAAAATGATTTCCTCTTTAGAAAATCATTAGTCATTTTTAAAAATAAGACTAAATATTGGCGATTGAATCAGAAGTCCCAACGTGTGAGCACGAGAATATCGATACCTATGCTCAGATCCTTGACACTTTAAGCTCGATTCTAGAGGCTTAATTGGGACCGTAAAAGGTGGTCTCGAATCTTTCAAGGTTGGGCTTAGGACATTAATGCTTGTGCTTGGGTTCCTAGTAGGCATACCCATGCACTTGGCTTCAATGATGAAGTCACTATGTTCAGACTCAAGTGCATCAAGGCTAGCTTACGTTCCCATCGGTTATGCTCAAATTTCCAATAGATATGGCCTTGAGAACCTTGACTCTTGCAATCAAAATTCAATGCCTTGATTTTGAGACCTCGGTGGCCAGACCCGAATCCCTTGAGGCTCGAGACCAAAGCACCTTAACCTTGATTCCACAATAGAGAAACAAAAATTATATTGAATATTATTAAATTTAATTCGATAAAAATTATTTAAAATTTGTTGATATAACATGTGTAGCCCTTATATCACTCAAATAACACAAGTCTCTTGAGAGATATTAAAACAAATTTCCATTTTCAAATGATAGAAAATTTTAGCTAAATATTGGAAATTATTGCAATTTTTCTAAAAATGACTTCTTGAAATTTTTTTAGAAATTTCAAATTTTCTACAAAAAACTGAGCATTAAAATTGATCTATGTGAAATGATAAAACAAGTATTTAAAAAAGAGAAGCACTCTATAAAAATTTATAATATTACTTAAAAAAATGTTACAAATCACTCTTAATATGACTAATGGCTAATGTTAACCTCGCAAAAGTCTCTCCGTCTCTATATGTATAGTAGAAATGAATTATTTGGAAATATTTTTCTAAAAATGATTACATATATCGCTTTAAATAATTAATTAAAAATATTTTGATTATGGACAATAATTTATATCTTCGATGAAAAAGAAAATATCTATCATTATAAGCAATAGATACATCATTTTGAGGAAAATATTTTGTAAATTATTTATTTTCTGCAAAATAATGAAACCAAAATAAAAAGAAATGGATTAGTATAATGAAAAATCTCAAACTAGTGTATTTGGGAAAAAATTTACTCTAAACCTCAAATTGGTACATAGGAGATCAGAACTACAAATTGGTATACTTATAATAAATTTATTTAATTTTGCTAACTTACTAATTTCACGATAAAATTTGATCCAAGTTAACGGAGAATAAATATGTGATGAAAATACTAGTTTGGGACTTTTGGTGTAAAAACTAGCTCTAAATAAATTTATCATAGATATATTAATTTAAGGATTTTGCTGAATAAAAATTAGTCATGGGATAAACTTATCGTAGATATAACGATTTTAGGTTTTCGTGGTATTAATCCAAAAGAAATTATACAAGTTAGTGCTTATTAATCCCGACAGATGTGGTCTTGAGTATGATCTTAAATTGCTTCATCTAGGACATAAAATAGAGGAGTAATAACCCAAAAGAAATTTCACAAATTACCCTTACTAAAAAATCCCAACAGCCTTTGACCATCCAAAAGCAGAAAAAAAAAATTCCCAACAGCTCGAAACCGGAAAAAGAATAAATAAAAAGGAAAATTTGAAAGCGAGGAATTAGCCACTAATCCGTCATTAAATAATGAACCCGAAAAAGCTCTGCACCAATCACCGAACTCCGTACACTGCATGATCACGATCACGATCCATACATACAACAACAAGCCCTCCCCTCCTTCGTCTTCCTCGTCACCTCCCTCGGAAATGAAAAACCCTCTCTCTCTCTCTCTCTAAAATACGCGCATTTCCTGCTCGCGGAAACCTCGTCTCCTCGCGCCCGGCGCTCCGGCGACCCCCTCGCCGGCGAACGATTCGCGCGCGGTGAGTTTCCCGAACCGTTTCCCTTCGCGTATCTCGAGTCGCCATGATCACCTCCTCCGCCGGCGACGCGTCGGAGGACGACGTCGGGGACCGGTCCGTGGCGGAGCTCGTCGCCCCCCTGCGGTCGGCCTTCAGCGTCGTGACCTTCGACGAGGTCCAGAAGGTCCTGGAGGCCGTCAGGAGGAGGTCCGACCGCGAGGTCGAGCGCCTGCGGAGGGAGAACCGGTCGTTCAGGGACGAGTTCGTGCGGCTGAATCTGGTGAACATACGCCTGGCGGGCGAGCTGTGGAATTCTGGGAGCGGCGGCGATGATGAGTGTGAGGTGGCTGGGACGGCGGAGGATGTGTACAATGTTCTTAAGGATAAAGTGGGGAGAAGAGGAGGAGGAGGAGGAAGAAGAAAAGAGTTTGAAGGAGATGGTCGTCGAGATGAGGAGGAAGAACGAAGAATTGGAGGGCGAGAAGAGGGAATTGGAGGGTAAGAAGAGAGAATTGCAGAGTCAGCTTCGGGTTTGGGAGGGGAAATACAAGGAATTGGACCAGAGGGTCCTGCAGCTGGAAAGAGACACTTCGATGTTGAAAGATGAGGGGCAATGCGTTTTGGGTAACGGAGAAGGGGAATCGGTGGTTCAGCGAGAGCCTGATGGGTTAGTCAATGGGGTGGGCGATCGCGGCTCTACTCAGCGTGGAAGTGATTCTAAGGGTGGTGGCGGAAGTGTCTCCCTCGGGTGCAATGCGAGGAGGAAGGTGGATTTCGGTACAGGTTCTTGCTTGTCACCCTTAGCGGGTTCGAATAGTAAATCTCCAGTGATTAAGGATGGAGTTTTAGGGGGTAAGTAAATTAGCTCAGATGTTAGTAACTCATGCAGTTAACATGTTATTTCCTAGTGATGATTTTAGTGTATCTTTTGCAATATTATGAGGATAAACGGGACTTATATTGCTGGTGCTACAGTCTGAAATGCATGCCGGCAAGAAAGATGATGTAGAAAGAAACAACAGGGTTGGATATACTGCATTCAACGAAACCTTCGTGTTTCTTTTTATGTGCTATTTAGTATGGCTGTGGTACAAATTAACAATTAGGGCCTTTGCTTAGTATATGATTTGCAGGACTGGATTCTTGGTAGTTGCACTTCATATGTGTAGTTGTTATAAATGATAATTAAGTTGTAAGTGTTCCGAGCTGAACTCATTGTGTTTTTGGCATTTTTTGCTATTGAAGAACAGTAACTTCCTGCTTTTAGTATGATTTATGAGATTTATAGCAATAAAATGTGCTCTTCACCTTGCTCATTAGAATGAGCACTTAGCTCCCATTTCCTAGCGTTTTGCTGGTTCACGCTTTAAATCTTAATTGTCTTAATTTTTTATTTTTTATTTTTTTAATAGCCTTACCAGGTGATGGAAGTACCCCAATTGTTGAGATAATTGAGAGTGATGACGATGGTGGTGGGCCCTCTGAAAAGCTAGCAGGGGATATATATCGTGGTAGAAGAAATGATGAGAAAGGGAACAAAGAGCTCAAAAGGAAAAGAGGTTTGTTTCTTATCTAATTCATAAATTATAGGGTGCTTCAACCATCAGTATTTCCACTAATATAATCATGCAGCTAACAATTTTTCTGTTGATATATGCCTATCAGGTTCGTTTTCTTCTGTTTTTGAAGAACCTTTAACCCAAACTCTGCGAGGTATAGCAACTGCTCTCAAACAATGTGGTCAGAAAAATATCAAAGAAAAAGACTCTGATAACAGCTTCATTAAGTTAGCTGGGGTCAACACCATAAAGCATGAAAACGGGGATGGTTCAGCATCCGCTAAGTCAGATGATGGAAGTTCTTTGCAGAACGAACGTTGGAAGTATAAGGCCAATATGCTTGACGATATCACTGAAGATGATGAGCTATGTATCAAGGCTGTTTGTGCACTTCATAGATGGCAAATGTCAAAGTTAATGGAGAGGAGCACCCGCCAGGGCTTTGATGGCCTCCTTTCACCAAAGTATTAGCATACACATGCTGCCACCGCCACCGCATCATTTTATTTTCCATGCTTTTTAATTCATTCGTAAAAGCGTCCGTCTATTGGTGTGCAAAGGGGAGTTCCGATTTACTCTAAGCATGCGGAGTTTTAGTTACACCGTTCAAATATTTTCTTTGCTTCCATGTCAACCAGAAGTTGGCAGATGCATGTGGCTGTTTATAACGCTGTTTATAACATGCTGACTTTTTTTATGTAATTTTTGGCCCGTGCCACTGGACTTTGTTTGTGTAGTTGTTGTAGATCTGGAAGCCATTCATCGCTTGTTAGATGGATAAAACTTGATTAAGAAATTTATTATTTATGGATTAAAATGTGTGAGCACCAATGGTTGCCCATGTTACATGGATGCTTCTTTTAAACTGGAACCGATGAACGTTGGCTTGACCCAATGTTTGAAAATGGATTTATCTGATTTCTCTTGGGAGATAATAGAGCACTTGCTTGAATTTTTTTTCTGAAGTGTTCACTGCGACAATTACAACTCTCTATGGAAGGTTTGTACTTCCTGTGACCATAAAATTGTTCCTCAAATATGTTGTTCTTTTGTTGATTTTCATCATAACAGTGCAAAAGTTTGCTATTTAGAGGTAAGCTTTTGGGGTGGTGTCACAAGAGTCCAAATGAGCCTTTTGCCCTTTCTACTGAAGTGTTCTGCTCTACAGTGTTAAGGTATCAAGAGGATTTATATGTGTTTGTGCATAGGGGTGTGCTCTTGTGAGGGTGTAAATATGTCAATGTGCATTTCTGGTTCTTGGTGGCGTGGGGACTTGCACCTTGTCATTTGTTTACTCGAGTCACTATAATAAGAAAATTTCTCTGTCATGCGTAGATTATAAATTGTTCAGTAGTTTAACAATTGCACTCTTGATTTCACCATTTTTACAGGGAAAAGGCTTTGGCTGAGTTTCTGACAGGGGGAGATCCCGAGGGTAAGCTGAAAAAATCTGTCATGGATTTGCGTGATCACAGCCCTGAAGGCCTGGCGGCCTGCAGGAATATAGTTACCAAACACTTCGAGCAGCTGTTTATAATGTACCAGAAGAAAGGGGATCCCTTTTTCCCCTCCTCGTAGTACGTGATATAACTCCTTGATTATTTGTGATCATCGTGCCAGGAAGCGCTGCAGTTTTTGAAGGGCTATTTGGTTAGCAGATCTCATGTTTATAGCCTTTTGCCTTTACCTACTTGTGCCATTGCCTGCTATTTGCAGTTTTTACTGATTAGGTGCCCACAAATTTTTTTTCTTGTCTTTTTGGTTAGTTTCTTGAACATGGTGTGCAAAAATCAACCATCTTGGAATCTGGAATATAGATTATCAAGTGTGAAGCAGTTAGATCTTTTGCAATCTATGCCTCTTTATCTGTGGTCATGTTTGATTTGTTTGTGGCAATCCATCCATCTTCATCAAACATTTCTATTCTGTTGAGTCAGGTCAGTAAGGGATTATCATTTTTCTTCTTCTGTTCTTCTGCTAAACAAGCGAGACATGACTTGACCGTCTTGTGTGATGATGGTTGTTCATTCAGTAGCTGCTTCACCACAAGTTTGATTACAGAGACTAGTGTTAATCCACGTTGTGATTGTTAGCAGTTTTTTGCTCTGAAAGTGAAGATGACCAGTGATCTGAAATATCATGTGAACGTGACATAAAGGCACTAGTATGCACAGCATGTACAGGTAGGTGTTCTGATGTATGTGCTCGCCAAGGCTGTCAAAATTTTAAGCCGACCCCGAGCATGGACTCTCTTCCTCAAACCCAGAGAATTCGATTGCTTGTCATCCTTCATTTGTGCTCTTATTTCTTGTTAAAGGAAGCTCGTTCTGGCTTAAGTTAAGCGTGATACGTCGATTGTTTTATGTTTATAGGAGGATTGATCTTCCCATCCTTGTAGCGTCAAGTGTGATACGTCGATCATTTAACGTCATGGTGCGAGAAGCTGTCTTAACTTTTGCTAGAAGATGACAGTTTCGTGGGTCGTTGTTAGTATGTCTTACCTAGCTGCACACTACCTGCTTTTTGCTACTCCTGCTGAGACATGTGCATGGTTCCTCGAGCATCCGGCGAGTACATTGCCCCTAAAAGACTAAATAAGCCGAAGTGAAGTTTTCAAAGAATTATGGGGCTTGATTAGATCAGAGTCGTGTGCGATGATTATCGAACAAGTGATAAACATCTCTAAGTAATGTTAGAAAGCTTTGGGTAATCCACAACAGAATCATGTTTTAACTATTGCTGATATCTATTTAGAAATATCAAATGGATGAGCTGGATTAGGTTTGAGTGAATAAAAAATGGGTTCAATCCAAATTGATCCATATAATTCATATTGACTAGTGTTGTTATGCAATTTAATTTTGGCAACACATACCCACTTGACTTAAACTGAGCTCATATCAAATCCAACATAATCATAAAATATAAATTACAATTCACAACCTAGAACGCCCAAATGTTCGCAAATTGCATCCTTTTAACTTCCATGAATCACCATTTGGCTAAAAATACATATCGAGAAGAAACCCTTCAGCAAATTTGATCTTGGGATCTAATGTCATCAGATAAAGAAAAAAATTTACCAATAACTTACCAATTTACTAACAATGAGAACAACGATGAGAGAGAAGAGCATAAATAGCATTGAGAGCATCGACGATTGAAGAGAGACAAGCACGACTGCTTCGACTGGCTGCGATAACTGAATGAGACAACCTACCTATGAATGAGACAGCGAAAATAGGAGGACAGGGAAGAACAAGATCTCAGCTTGGAGTTCTTTTAGTTTTAATTGAGTCAAGTCTCCAAACCTGTTTTAATCTTGAAAATGCCAAATGATCCGAAATACGGGTCCTTCAAGCAACCCATCACGACCCATTTTACTGGGCTTTTGTTTTTTCGCTGAACTCATTTTGCCCTATTTTATTGCCGAACGAGCCACCGACTCTCCATGGGCCCATTTTACATAGGTTTCAGCTCAACTTGTTCAATTCCTCATAGGCCTATGTAATAATTGAGAAAAGAGCCCATTTACAAATTTCAGGTAACTTGGTAAATTAATTTTGTGAATCACTGGCAGCATCTATTTTCAGAACTTTTGAATGGCAAGATCCCATGAGTGAATAGTAGTATCCTTTAACCATATGAGCAATTTGAGATAAATAACTTTTGCAATTGTACCGATAATAGTTAAAATGGGCTAAATAAACGTGAATAATCAGTCCCGTCACATTAAGATGACTTATATTTTCTAAAAAGATCGCCAATTTTAATTCGAGTCACGAACTTTCTCTTGACTCATAAAAATGTATTGGACTTTGAGTCAGTGCCCATATTTGGCTCTTTTCATAAGTCATAAGTCATCGGATAAACATAGAATGATACATTGCATTTTTAATTATATAATCAAACAAGAACTTGATGAGTGTCAAATTTGGGTAACAACTCGAAAATGATGCATTTTTATAAGATAAAAATAAATAAATGCTAGAATTGAGATCCAAGTTTAAATTCATGACTTTTAGGAAATGAGAGCCATAGTAGATGAAAATAAGAGATAATTATACATATGATGACTCAACTTTCAATTTATTTAATATAGTTCATGAAATTTAACTTATGTAATGTAGTCCCTAAATTTTAATTAATTCAATTCAATGTAAATTTATTTTTAGTTCCATGCTAGTTATTGTCTATTCGTTCCATTTGTTTAAATTCATGAATAACATTAAATATTCTCGTACGGTTTATAAACTAAACGGAGCACATAAAATAAAATAAAAAAATTGGGAAGGGACATTACAATAGGAGCTAATAAATCACGTCCAACAAATCAAAACAAGACATCATATACTTCACGCTGGGAGAGAAATTCTGGACTATTTGCGTCGATTCTTCCCCAAATGTAACCATCCATCAATCATCTGCTTTCCCGTTTCTAGCTCGACGGCTGAATTGAACGACGGACGCCGAAAGAAAGCAAGAAAGAAAGAGAGAAGCAGAAGGAACAAAAGCTGCGCGGGGAGGAGGCTGAACTCCCCGAAGCTACTCGAAGCTGCAAAACGCAGAGAGAATCCGAACTCGGCGAATCGCAGAATCGAGTCGAAGAAGAAGGAGAAGGAGATAGTGAAGCGAGACGAGAGCGATCCGCGCGGCGGACGCGATGCAGTGGTACTTCGTCGCCGCCCTCCTCACCGTCCTCACCAGTTCTCAGGTCGGTCGGACCCCCTCGCCGAATCTTCAACCTCTCGTTTTCCTTTTTTTTGTTCGCTTTTTTCGAGCTCCGTCGGGGAAATCTCTCGGATTGCGCGCCCGGACCGCCGATCGATCCGCGTCCGCTCCGAGAGACCGCCCGCATTTTGATCCGGATTGCTCGAAATGATGTGATTGGGGGCGTTGCTAGCTCTAGTGGGGTGAATCGAATTCGTTTGATTTGTTTTGGTTTTGAATCTGCGGCGTTTCAATCTGGCGGTAGCTGAAACCTGCTTTTCGTTCGGAGGCGAAACTGTTTCGGCGTTTAATTAAGCCGTCGGTTTGCGATGGTATCGGACTGGTTCTTGATTCCTGTGGTACACTGTCGCTTCTTCGATTCGGTTCTGGACTCGAGCTGTGAAGAGGATTATGAATTTCGGAGAACCCTGCTGACTGATCATGCTGCTGGAGGTGTAATACCGGGTGGAAAAGCATATCAATCCTTTTTTTTTTAGCGTCCGGCTTCAGTTGCTTTGTAGTACTTTCCGAGGTCTCCATGTGTTGGTGTTTTTGCGGTTCGTGCTTTGGCTTTAATTGGTCGTATCGTGAGGGATATGACAGCATTGTTTTCTGCATTTCCGGGGTAACTAAAATGGTTGCTTTGAATTAGAGTTGCTTTTTAAGAGGCTATGAGATACTTCCACAGGATGAATGTATAGGAATGGCTGAGATGTCCTTAATTGAGCTGTCGTTAGTTCGCTTTCTGGGTTTCGATGCTATTAACAAGGTGTCACCTTCCTGACCAGTGATTTTTTTTTAATTGGAATTTTTTTTTCTGATAGGGAATTTTGACGACACTCTCTCAAAGTAATGGGGGTTATAAGTATGATTATGCGACCGTTCCATTTCTAGCTGAGGCTTTCAAGGTAATTCTCTCTTAAACTACTGCAATATGACAATCCAAACATTATGTTTTTCCAAATATGTTGGGAATTTCATTTATGTCTTCCATATGACTTTGGAGAAGACCTTCTTAAACATAAGCTATCTTTATCTTTCTATTAGTTATCGACATATTAAGCACCTTCCAACTTTTCTGTTTGTTCATGTACGTCACAGCTAGCTGTATCTAGTTTCCTACTCTGGCGAGAAATTAGGGCAAATCCTTCTACAAGGATGACCACAGACTGGAGAAGTGTGCGCTTATATCCTATTCCTTCCATCATATATCTGATCCACAATAATGTTCAGTTTGCCACGCTGACTTATTTGGACACATCCACGTACCAGATCATGGGTAACCTGAAGATTGTTACTACGGGGATATTATTCAGGTTCCTACTAATATTATCGATTTAGCCTTGACATTCCAAACTTTTTTTCCATTTATTTTGCCTTGAATAAAGAAATGTTCAAGCACATTAAGCAATTAGCTTATTATGGAAACTTGCATTAGTTTAGCATTTAAGTCCCTTTCATAGGTTTGGTTTTCATGCTTAGGTTGTTCCTGAGAAGGAAGCTCTCCAATTTGCAATGGATGGCGATTGTTCTGTTAGCTGTTGGGACAACCACAAGCCAGGTGATTATAAGCTTGCCATACCTGTTCCCATGTCATCTTGCATGTCAATTAGCTATGATATGTATGTGAAGCTCTAGAGGTGTTCAAGTTGTGACGAGAACAATGCAGGCATATGGTTTAGAGTGAGTTTTTATTAGTCATGGATTGGTCATACTGGGAGTTTATTTGAACCCTCCATTAGATTGAGCGATCTTTCTTATGACATGTTAAATGGCTTTAGCAAACTATATTTGAAGTGCTGAAAACTTTCATGTTTGTTTCATGCAATTTTAATTTGCTGTCATGAACAAGAGGAATGTGCCATAGCTACTTTGGGGCAGAAGTGTTAAGTTATGGTTCTGCCCAGCGTGATGCTGGAATTATGGCACTTAGGTACAACTACAGGCTGCGATAATTTCTTATATTCCCAGAAGACAATACCCTTACAACTGGAGAAAGCCCATGGGTGTGATTATTATTTTGTTATTCATTTTAAGAATTTCCATTTGCGCAGCTAGATGAAGAGTGCACAGTAATAGATAACATCCTTTGCTTCCCCATGTCATGGATAAAAGAAGGAAATGACACGGTCCTGATGGGTCAAGTCATAATCTCAGTATGAGACGATCATTGAGAAAGAAACAAAGTGCTCATGATGCAACTAAACAAGCCAAAGTTGACTATAACTGCAAACGGTTATAATCTTGTTCTAAAGGTCCATAAGATATTTAATCATGTTAATGAAAGAAAAAAATCCCACTAAGAATTTGCATTTATTTGTGAAGCATATTAAGTGAATGTAAGAAGAACAATGTTTCAAGCTGCTGAAGAGCAGATGTTCTTGGCCCTCACTGGTTTGCGAGCCTTCATCTTAATTTTCTCCTTTTTTTCATTTCACTTTTTTTTATGAGATTGACTGAGGCATTCAGCATGAAAATATTAGTGAGAAGATTATGTAATTTTCAGCAAATTGGAAGTAATTTGACGCCCATATTCCTTTTGGACAAAGATGTGGAATCAGTGAATCAAGAAATGATGTAGTACTTCCCATGAGCCTTGTGGTAGTAGAGTCAGTGATAATATATTTCTGCTAGCATTGTAGGTTAAAGGTTGTGGAGAAGCCTCATGCCAATCTTTGTTCTCAGCACCAATCCAAGGGTACATGCTTGGAATTTTATCTGCATGTATGTCAGCATTAGCCGGCGTCTACACAGAGTTTCTGATGAAGAAGAACAATGATAGTTTGTATTGGCAGAATGTACAGTTATATACGTAGGTATCTCTTTTCTGTTCTGTATTTCCTAGTTTGGTGTAACAGTACTCATTTCACAAGTTAGCATGCAGAAAGACCACTACTACATGCCTTACTCATATTTCATGATATTTAATGTTCTCCGTCTTCAAATGATGCTTTTCTTTGTCGCATTTATAGTGCAAATATTACTTTTGAGAGTTCCCTCTTGATTCTTAAATAGTCTTCTGCAAAGTGTTGTATTTTCAGTTGAGCATTTTACTCTGGGAGAACTGGGTTCCTTTGTTAGTGGGAAAACATTATTCGAATTTGTCAAAACTCAATTTTCCCGTTTTTTTATATAACGGCTTTAAACAAAGGTGAAGAGCTGAGAGCTGATTTATATGACAATTTAGTGTGTTGAAAGATTGTCCCACATCACCTGACAATGGATCCTAAGTGCTCTTTATATTCATGTAATCTCTGTCTACTTATGAGCTTAAGCTTTTGGATTGGACTTTCTAACATGTTATCAGAGCTAGTGCTATCCCTTTTGCAAACGTGCATAGTCAAAATTCCATGTGCCGCTTGTAATCTGGCTTATACATGTGATCTCCCTCCACCTATCAGCTCAAGCTTTTGGGTTGGATTTTCTAACAGTTCCACTCTATGCTGAAGTGGAAAGATTTATGCTTAAGATTAGCTTTTCGGAAAAACAAGAGAAGTTTATTCAAATGCTATGATTTTATCATAGATACATGATCGGGTTACTATTTCCCAAGATTTTTTCTCCGTGGCTGTAATTTCTGGTATTCTTTTTTTCTGCAGATTTGGTGTGATATTCAACATGGCACGACTTCTCTTGGATGATTTTCAAAGGAGCTTTGAAAAGGGCCCTTGGTGGCAACGGCTCTTTGATGGGTATACCATTACAACTTGGATGGTGGTATTGAACCTGGGATCGACTGGTTTGCTGGTTTCATGGTTGATGAAGTATGCAGACAACATTGTGAAGGTGAGTCCTTGTTGCAGATCATGGTTTTCATATACATGTTATTGATACTTTTGCTAAAGTTCCATTGCAAAAGAACCGATTTATATCTTAATCAGAATTTTGGGATAAAATTGGTGGTTTTACTAGTTACAGTATCTTTTCTTCGGCATTTGCTATGATCCTCCTGACCCCTGAAGCTCAGTACCCCATTCTTGTATTCTACATTTCATTATTCTGAATGTATCTATTTCGGGTGGACCATTTCTGAGTTTTGTCTGCAAACCTATTGAGTTATGACATGGGGGCATTGGCAGAGAATGTGAGCATATGTGCTCAATTAAATACACTTTTATGGCTCATTTCATAGCAGCTTAAAGTCTTTTTAATCATGGTTGTCTTCATTTATAATTATTTCTGCCAGGTTTATTCTACGTCAATGGCCATGCTGCTGACAATGGTTCTTTCCATTTATCTTTTCAACTTTAAGCCTACACTGCAAGTAAGTCTCAAACTATTAAATCATTGGATTTTTTAATTCTCAGTATGTTCTTTTTCATATATACTTGTTTCATCTGGACTATAAATGACCGTTTCACTTATGTGACTGCTGCAGCTTTTCTTGGGTATCATTATCTGTATGATGTCTCTACACATGTATTTTGCTCCTCCAAGTATGCTTGTTGATTATCCTCCAAATGGAAAAGCAGCTCCTGAAAATCTGAAAGAGATTACCATTGAGCGAAAGAGTGATTCATGATGCAATGCCAAGGCCAGACCAGATGATCAATGACACTTTTTCAAGTAGTCGTCTGAAAGTAACAACTGATTTCCGTCCTTCCTTGCAACGTTCTATCTGCCATATAAAAGGGTAATGCTTTTGCAAAGCACTCTTTAGGACATGTGCATAATCCTGCGGTTGCTGCTGGAAGTAGAGTGAAATGCACTCGTGAGAAAGCTGGAACATGGTCGTCATGTGAAACACTGACTTTTGATCTGTCTATGGACGTTATCATGTGGAAGTTTCGGACCACAGTTGCATGCAGTTTCTGGCTTATTGTCAAAAACAATAGCCTAGTACACAATCTGTGCCAATTTTTCTTAGCTGATGCTCAAAACTAAGATTTTTGTTCTTTTTACATTGAATTTGTAATATACAGATGTTACAGCAGCATCATTTCCAATTTGCTCGTTTGAATGAATACTATATTATTCTTTTCTTATTATTCTGGTGAAGTGGATATATTCTCTGACAGCAACTGATTAAGTCATGTCAAGTATGTCATGGCGCAAGTTTACCTTGCAAGGCATACAAAAGGTGACTGTCCAGTCTCGTTATCAACCTCCCAAAACGCAAATCTTAAAACGCCAGAATATTTGTCTTTTATTTTCTAACGATTAGATGGATATTTTGAGAGTGCATTTTCGACATGTAGACCATGCAGAATTTCTGTATGAACTGGGATGCATCTCTTATGCATCTAGCTCATTAATGTGCTCAGGACCATTATAAAGAATAGTCGCATTCGTCCAACATAATTCAATTGACAAGATGCTTGTGCATGGTTTCATGAACGTGTTCATGATCTATGGACGCACACATGAACCCGGAAGGTGATAATTTGTAAAATCGAACCGGAAAAAGAAGAAAATGACATACGAGTAATCAAACAGGGCTATTGTACCTCACTTTAATCCTAGCTTTCCTTGCAGAATTTGCAAATTCATAATTGACAGATGATACTGTATTCTACATCTACAATATGAATTGGGTTGAGGACATTTAAGACTTTCTTAAAATCATGATGGGCACAATCCACTTGCTAAAGTATATATTAGACTCAGAGAAGCCACCATGACTCTAAGCTCCATAATTTCAAGCTGGCCAGAAAATGTCATAATCATTTAATCAGTGCCTTGGTTAGCTAATCAAACGAGGGGGAAAAGGATCGCTTTAGTTGTCTACTGCTCGATGTTAGTTCTTCTATGGGTAACGCTGGAGTAGACAATCAGCTTCAGTCAGTATTTGTTCTACATATTGCAGGCGTTACGTCTACATATTTGTCTATTCAATGAATGAAGAAAGGAAAATAATTAATATCTTGAAAAACCCCAAACCGGCACGTTTATAACAAAGTTACCACAAACTAATCTTTTGACTACAAAAAATCCAAAACCGGTATACCTTTGATAAATTTATCCTCTATTAGTTTCCTTTAAATTTTACTGTCAAATTACTGAGTTGAACGACATGCGATAGTAAACTAGTGTACTAATTTGAGATTTTACTATCTGTTTGTCACAGTTGTATCATTTTTGTGGTTTTTTGTATTATTAATCTAATTTAACATATGGTATATTTGTCATAAATATACCAGTTTGGGGTTTGTGGCGGTTGAACAAATTAGTTTGGGATAAATTTATCACAAGTGTATTAATTTATGGTTTTTTGTGATCACTTAGGATAAATTTGTTATATGTATACCTATTTAGAATATTATGTGGTTAAAAAATTAGTTTTTGTAAATTTATCTCAGAACGTATTAGTTTGAGTTTTTTCAGGTTATTGACCCAAAGGAAAATGGCATTTGCTACTCTTTTCTTTCTTTTTTTTTTTTTTTCGATCGGTAGCATTTGCTACTTATTCATATTGTCATGTGACTGAAAATTTGTCCTAGTCAATCACCACCGCATGCAGTAACCACGAGGCAATTGCAATGCACGTTATCGAGTCCTCTGGATGACTTCAATCACCACCGCATGCAGTAACCACGAGGCAATTGCAATGCACGTTATCGAGTCCTCTGGATGACTTCAATTTGGCGTTTTCCTGTCGTTAGAAGCTTTTGAAAGCAATGGTGTGCACTGAATGTTAATTCGATGAATTACCTGCAGTAACCAAATGTCATAATCTAAGCTCCATAATTTCAAGCTGGCCAGACAGAATGTCATAATCATTTAATCAGTGCCTTGGTTAGTTAATCAAACAAGGGGGAAAAAGATCGCCTTAGTCATCTACTGCTCGATGTAAGTTCCTTCAGAGGTAACCCTGGAGTCCACAATCGACTTCGGTCAGTATTTGTTCTTTATATTGCAGGCATTGCGTCTACATGTTTGTCTGTTCAGTGAATGAAGAAAGGAAAATGGCATTTGCCACTTATTCATATTGTCATGGGACTGAAAATTCATCTTAGTCAATCACCACCGCATGCAGTAACTAAGAGGCAATTGCAAAGCACATTATCGAGTCCTCCGGATGATTTTAACGCAGCGTTTTCCTGTCGTTAGAAGCTTTTAAAAGCAATGGTGTGCACTGAATGTTAATTCGATGAATTACTTGCAGTAACCAATGCAAAGTGATACCAGTTCTTCTGCGGTACTTTATTTCCTTGGGGCACATTCACTTATCTCAGCTAGGCAGGGAATGCTGAGACTCGAGAGTGCTTGCTTAGTTAGTGACATCCTGGTATGAAATTTCTACTCTATCTTCAAAAGACAATCTTTCTCTTGTTTCTATAGATAAAAATGGCAGTCCATTATAGGACCAAGTGGTGAATCTCTAACTGCTTTAGAAGGAGGACATTGTCTGAACGCAATGATGGCATTCACTCGTATCTGAATCTACTTGAATCTTGAGACGGGAAATTATTGAAGTAGGAGAGATATCCTTCAATAAGATGTCAATTCACGGGTTTTTCCAGAAATGAGGCATTAGAGAATTTACTCTCATAGATGTTTTTGACAGGACAATCAAATGGACAAAAGTGGTAGTGACTAGAGCCTTGTTTAGGAGAGATCACTTTGGTTATCTAATAGAAAACATAACATCTCACAGATGTATCTCTATTTCTTTCCACCTGGATGTAGGTTCAGCAAGTGCATAAGACCCCAAGGATTTCGGAATGGAAGTGAAATAACCGACTGGACTCAAATTGCCAATATGAATTATCCACTGATGTACATAGATAAGGCAAGTGGACTTGACATTGCAATTAATAGGCAGTGATCTGAATTGCGGGTGGTGATATGGTGTCCATGGAAGCCTGATATGACTTTTGGAAAGGACAATCAGCAAACGTAAATCCAACTGCTTGATTTGGACAAACACCAGAATCATCGTCATCGTGTTAGCCTAGGTATTTGACTTCAGAAGAATTCTGATCATGCCAACAGAGGAAGCAATTTAATGGGATTGGGAATTGGAAGAAGGGGAAGAAATTTCAGTTTGTTTCACATGATTCGTGTTGCTGCATCACATATTTGGATCTGATTCATGTTCATTAACTGCTAGGTCTGAAACATTGCGTTTGATATGCAATGCTTAAGAAAGCTCAGTCTTTTTTTCAACTGTACCTGTCTAGCCTCTTGAGGTCATAAGCTTATGCCACTCTACTAGATAAATCTGGATCTAACTGGGAACATCACATCCTGACACAGAAAGATCGAGATAATCGGCGAACAGTAGTGACCACTTGTATGTCAAGATCATCCTAGGTTCCTGACCATTCAATCCACATATGTATTTACTTGCATTCTCTGAAAGGTACCTTTCCTGACAAGTATGGTGCACTGCATAATTGCAGTGCCGTGTACCACAATTCTAACAAAACCCCACCACCATTCTCTAAATGTTCGCTTTCACGACATTAATGTTACCCTATCCAGTACACGCTTCTATGTTCTCACTCTCTTTTTCTAATCGCCTTCCTTGTAGGACGCCTATAAAAGGGCAAATTGGAGTCCCTGTATGCAGGAAGAAAAAGTGTGAAGCAAAGAAGATATCGATAGTGGGGACTAGTCTAGCAAATGCCGCTGTATCTATGCTTGGGGGCAGGCCTCATGAGCAACACATGAACAAGAGCACTAATAATCAGTCCTCATTCCAAATGCTGCTGCATTACCCAAGGTACAAGAAGAAAGACTATGAGAATATGCTGGAGTGGAAGCTGGATCGCCTCCTGAATGAGTATGGTTTGCCTGTGTCTGGTGATGTCGACCAGAAGAGGAAGTTCGCCATGGGGGCCTTCCTTTGGCCTTCACAGGAAGGGTAAAACATGTTGTATGGTGGTATGTCGTTGTGACTGGGTATTAGCAAGAGGATTACTAAATGCTAATAATCACGTGTCGGTTTAGTGGGTTTGGTTATCATATTCTTCTACTAGTGTATGAATCTATGTAAAGTGGTGTGGTTTATATTTGAACATGTAGCACCAGTTTCGGTACTTTACTCACTCCTAATCGGCTGTTATGAATTACTGTGATATAACCTGCAACGAAATTTTCATGCAATATCCACTTAAGCCGAGATTATCTCTTGATTATTCACGTAAAATCTGACTCTTTAGTATATTATGTAGATTGATTCCCTCATAAAGAATGAACAGCATCAATATATTTTCTCTGTATCATAAGATAAAAATAAAGCTGAGTTCCTTGGCAAATGGTTCTCTAACTTATAGTATCGAGAGTTTCTTCACAAAGGACTGGAGCAGTAAGTAGCCTTAGATCACTTTAAATTTATATCCAGTTTCAAGACTGGAGTTGCAAACCTCCCAAGAACAGATGTTTCAACCAGATGCGAGAAACATTGCAGTACAAGCAAAAGCAAAAGGGGAATTCATCAGTACCAAGTGATATAATCAGAACAAACCCAAGAAGAGTTCAGGGAATCACAACATCGATGCAGTTAAATCCTTTGAACTGCATATATCAAACCAAGATCCATTGATCAATGCAGTTAAACCCTTTCAACAGCATATAGATCAAACCAAGATCCATTTATTGAGAAATTCCATAACAATACTAATGCTAAGCAACCACAGGTTATAAGAATCTGTGAAAGCAGCTGCTTGGTGTGAACATGAAGTCGTGCGGTGGAGGAATCGTGCGATGTCGTATGTTTCTGCAGAGAATGATAGGTGTCTTGTCGGGAAGTCATTCATTTAATACGATAGTTACATTGACGTCTCATCCAGGGCATGAACCTTATGAAAATGAGAAACTAGTTTTCTACTGCCCATCATATTCACATAGAATTGCACTTTGAGATGCAATCTACCCTTGCACACACAATCATATAATCTCTAACATTTCTTCAACGGCTTTATCTGCATTATGTCAGCATTAGCCGGCGTCTACACAGAGTTTCTGATGAAGAAGAACTGTGATAGTTTGTATTGGCAGAATGTACAGTTCTATATGTAGGTATCTCTTTTCTGTTCTGTATTTCCTAGTTTGGTGTAACAGTACTCATTCCACAATTTAGCTTGCAGAAAGACCACTACTACATGCCTTACTCATACTTTGTGATAATTAGTGTTCTCCGTCTTCAAATGATGCTTTTCTTTGTCACATTTATTGTGCAAA
This sequence comes from Eucalyptus grandis, assembly GCF_016545825.1. Lineage (NCBI taxonomy): Eukaryota > Viridiplantae > Streptophyta > Magnoliopsida > Myrtales > Myrtaceae > Eucalyptus > Eucalyptus grandis. The sequence continues at coordinate 9,703,997 of NC_052616.1, read as the reverse complement.
TATTACTTTTGAGAGTTCTCTCTTGATTCTTCATTAGTCTTCTGCAAAGTGTTGTATTTTCAGTTGAACATTTTACTCTGGGAGAACTGGGTTCCTGTGTTAGTGGGAAAATATTATATGATTATGTCAAAACTCAATTTCCCTGTTTTCTTATATAAGGGCTTAAAACAAAGGTCAAGAGCTGTGAGCTGATTTATATGACAGTTTAGCAAGGAATGTATGTGTTCCGGTTGAAGTATTGTCTCACATCGCTTGACAACAGGTCCTAAATGCTCTTTATATTCATGTGGCCTCCCTCTATTTATCAGCTTTAGCTTTTGGATTGGATTTTCTAACATGTTATCATAGCTAGTGCTATCTCTTTCGCGAATGTGCATGCCACGTGCCACTTGTAATCCGGCTTGTACATGTGATCTCCCTTCACCTATCAACTTAAACTTTTGGGTAGGACTTTCTAAAAATTCCACTCTTTGCTGAAGTGGAAAGATTTATGCTTAAGATTAGCTTTATGGAAAAACCCAAAAAAAAAAAATTATTCAAAAGTTTATTCAAATGCTACAACTTCATCATAAATACATGGTTGGGTTCTTATTTGCTAAAAAAAATTCTTCATGGCTGTATCTTACTGGAATTCTTTACTTCTGCAGATTCAGTGTGATCTTCAACATGGTATGACTTCTCTCAGATGATTTTCAAGGGGGCTTTGAAAAGGGCCCTTGGTGGCAACGGCTTTTTGATGGGTATACCATTACGACTTGGATGGTGGTATTGAACCTAGGATCGACTGGTTTTGCTGGTTTCATGGTTGATGAAGTATGCAGACAACACTGTGAAGGTGAGTCCTTGTTGCAGATCATGGTTTTCATATACATGTTATTGATACTTTTGCTAAAGTTCAGTTGCAAAAGAACTGATTTATATCTTAATCATAATTTTGGGATAAAATTGGTGGTTTTACTAGTTACAGTACTTTTCTTCAGCATTTGCTATGATCCTCCTGACCCCTGAAGCTCAGTAGCGCATTCTTGTATTCTACATTTCATTATTCTGAATGTATCTATTTCGGGTGGACCATTTCTGAGTTTTGTCTGCAAATCTATTGAGTTATGGCGTGGGACCATTGGCATGAGAATGAAAGCATATGTGCTTAATTAAATATTTTTTGGCTCATTTCCTAGCAGCTTAAAGTCTTTTTAATAATGTTGTCTTTATTTATAATTATTTCTGCCAGGTTTATTCTACGTCAATGGCCATGCTGCTGACAATGGTTCTTTTTATTTATCTTCTCAACTTTAAGCCTACACTGCAAGTAAGTCTCAAACTAATAAATCATTGGATTTCTTAATTCTCAGTATGTTCTTTTTCATATATACTTGTTTCATCTGGACTATAAATGATCGTTTCATTTAATGTGGCTGCTGCAGCTTTTCTTGGGTATCATTATCTGTATGATGTTGCTACACATGTATTTTGCTCCTCCAAGTATGCTTGTTGATTATCCTCCAAATGGAAAAGCAGCTCCTGAAAATCAAAAGAGATTACCATTGAGCAAAAGAGTGATTCATGATGCAATGCCAAGGCCATACCAGATGATCAATGACATTTTTTCAAGTAGTCATCTGAAAGTAACAACTGATTTCCATCCTTCCTTGCAACATTGTATCGGGCATATAATAGGGTAATGCTTTTGCAAAGCACTCCTGAGGACATGTACATACTCCTGCGGTTTCTGCTGGAAGTAGAGTGAAATGCACTCGCGAGAAAGCTGGAACACGGTCGTCATGTGAAATATCAACTTTTGATCTGTCTGTCAATGTTATCATGTGGAAGTTTCGGACACAGATGCATGCAATTTTTGGCTTATAGCCAAAAGCAGTAGCCTAGTACACAATCTGTGGCAATTTTTCTTAGCAGACGCTCAAAACTAAGATTCTTGTTCTTCTTATACATTGATTTTGTAATATACAGATGTTACAGTTGTATCATTTCCAATTTACTCATTTGAATGAATATTATATTATTCTTCTCTTTTTATTCTGGTGAAGTGGATATGTTCCGTGACGCAACTGATTAACTCGTGTCAAGTGTGTCATGGTGCAAATATATCTTGCGAGGCATACAAAAGGCGACCATCCTGTCTCAGTATCAACCTCCAAAAATGCAAATCTTATGCCAGAGTATTTGTGTTTTTTTCTCTCATGATTGGATCGATTTTTTTAGAGTGAGTGGTCGAAATGTAGAGCATGCAGAGTTTCTGTATGAACTAGGATACATCTCTTATGCAGCTAACCCGTTAATGTGCTCATTCGTCAGCCATAATTCAATTGACTATATGCTTGTGCATGTATTCATGATAATCCATTGGCCGACACATGAACCCGGGAAGGTGATAATTACTACACGTCCAAGTGGACATGTAGTCAATGGAATAGTTCACGAATTGTTAAAGCCATCATGGAACCAGTCAAGTGGCCAGGAGACATCGAGATTTTCATGGCTTATTAGCTCTTCCTCCCCAATTTCGATACCTAAATTGAACCCAAAAGAAAAAAGAACAAATGACATACTAGAAATCAAACAGAATTATTGTACCTCACTTTAATCCTAGTTTTCCTTGCAGAATTTGCAAATTCATAATTGACAGATGATACTATATTCTACATCTACAATATGAATTGAGTTGAGGACATTTAAGACTTCTAAAATCATGATGGGCACAACCCACTTGCTAAAGGGTATATCAGACTCAGAGGAGCCCCCATGACTCTTAGCTCCATAATTTCAAGCTGGCCAGACAAAATGTCATAATCATTGAATGCCTTGATTAGTTTATCAAACAAGGGGGAAAAAGGATTGCCTTAGTCATCTACTGCTCGATGGAAGTTCTTATAGAGGTAACGCTGGAGTCCACAATCGACTTCGGTCAGTGTTTGTTCTTTATATTGCAGGCATTACGTCTACATGTTTGTCTGTTCAGTGAATGAAGAAAGGAAAATGGCATTTGCAACTTATTCATATTGTCATGTGACTGAAAATTCGTCTTAGTCAATTACCACCGCATGCAGTAACTACGAGGCAATTGCAAAGCACGTTGTCGAGTCCTCTGAATGATTTTAATGTGGCATTTTCTGTTGTTAGAAGCTTTTAAGGCAATGGTGTGCACTGAATGTTAATTCAATGGATTACTTGCAGTAACCAATGCAGAGTGAGAGCAGTTCTTCCGGGGTGCTTTATTTCCTTGGGGCACATACACTTATCTCAACAAAGCAGGGAATGCTGAGACTCGAGAGTACTTGCTCAGTTAGTGACATCCTGGTATGAAAGTTTCTACTCTATCTTCAAAAGACAATATTTCTCTTGTTTCTCTGGATAAAAATAGCAGTCCATTATAGGTCCAAGTGGTAAATCTCTAACTGCTTTAGAAGGAGGACATTGTCTAAACGCAACAGTGACATTCACTCGTATCTGAATCTACTTCAATCTTGACATAGGAAAATATTGAACGAGTGTAGAGATGTCCTTCAATAAGATGTCAATTCACGGATTTTTCCAGAAATGAGGCATTGGAGAATTTACACGCATTGATGTTTTTGATAGGACAATCAAATGGACAGAAGTGGTAGTGACTAGACCCATGTTTAGAAGGAGAGATCACTTTGGTTATGTAATAGAAAAAAGAACATCTCACCGATGTATCTCTGTTTCTTTCCACCTGAATGTAGGTTCAGCGAGTGCAAAGGAACCCAAGGATCTCAATGGAAGTGAAATAACCGACTGGACTCAGATTGCCGATATGAGTTATCTGCTGATGTACAAAGATAACGCAAGTGGACTTGACATTGCAATTAATAGGCATTGATGTGAATTGCGTGTGGTGATACGGTGTCCACGGAAGCCTGATATGACTTTTGGAAAAGACAATTAGCAAATGTAAACACAACTGCTCGATTTGGACAAATACCAGAATCATCGTCATCGTGTTAGCCGAGGTATTTGACTTCAGAAGAATTCTGATCATGCCAACACAGGAAGCAATTTAATGCGATTGGGCATTGGAAAGAGAGGGGAAAGAAAATTCATTTTGTTGCTTGATTTGTGTTATTGCATCACGTATATGTATCTGATTCATGTTCGTTAACTACTAGGTATGAAACATCGCATTTGATATGCAATGCTTAAGAAAGCCCGGTCTTATTTTCACCTTTACCTGTGTAGCCTTGACTCTTGAGTTCAAAAGCTTATGCCACTCTACTAGATAAATCTGGATCTAACTGGGAACATCACATCCTGACACAGAAAAATCGAGATAATCGGTGAACAGTAGTGACAACGTGTATCTCAAGATCATCCTAGATTCCTGACCATTCAATCCACATATGTAGTTACTTGCATTCTCCGAAAGGTACCTTTCCCGACAAGTTCAGTGCACTGCATAATTGCAGTGCTGCATACCACAATTCTAACGAAACCCCACCACCATTCTCTAAATGTTTGCTTTCATGACATTAATGTTACCCTATCCAGTACACGCTTCTATGTTCTCGCTCTCTCTCTAATCGCCTTCCTTGTAGGACGCCTATAAAAGGGCAAATTGGAGTCCCTGTATGCAGTAAGAAATAGTGTGAAGCAAGAAGATATCGATGGCAGGGATTAGTCTAGCAAATGCCACTTTATCTATGCTCGGGGGGAGGCCTCATGGGCAAAATATGAACAAGAGCACTACTATCCAGTCCTCATTCCAAATGCCACTGCATTACCCGAGGTATGGGAAGAAAGACTATGAGAATATGCCAGAGTGGAAGCTGGATCGCCTCCTGAACGAGTATGGTTTGCCTGTGTCTGGTGATGTCAACCAGAAGAGGAAGTTCGCCATGGGGGCCTTCCTTTGGCCTTCTCAGGAAGGGTAAAACATGTTGTATGATGGTATGTTGTTGTGACCAGGTATTAGGAAAGAGGATAGCTAAATGCTAATAATCATGTGTCGGTTTAGTTTGGTGTAGTTATCATATTCTGCTCCCTAGTGTATGAATCTATGTATCTATCAGTGGTGTGATTTATATTTGAACATGTAGCACCAGTTTCTGTACTTTATTCACTCCAAATCAGCCGTTATGAATGACTGATATAACTTGAAACAAAACTTTCATGCAGTATCCAATTAAGCTGAGATTATCTCTTGATTAAGCACATAAAATCTGACTCTTTAGTATATTATGTAGACTGATTATCTCATAAAGAATGAACAACATCAATATATTTTCTCTGTATCATAAGATAAAATTTAAGCTGAGTTCCTCGGCAAATGATTCTCCAACTTACAGTATCGAGAGTTTCTTTACAATGGACTGCAGCAAAAAGTAGCTTCAGACCACTTTAAATTCATGTCCAGTTTCAAGACTGGAGTTGCAAACCTCTGAAGAACAGATGTTGCAACCAGATGCGAGAAACATTGCAGTACAAGCAAAAGCAAAGGGGCAATCCATCGGTACCAAGTGATATAATCAGAACAAACGCAAGAAGAGTTCAGGGAATCGCAACATTGATGCAGTTAAATCCTTTTAACTGCATATAGATCAAACCAAGATCCATTGATCGATGCAGTTAAACCCTTTAAACTGCATAAAGATCAAACCAAGATCCATTGCTTGATGCAGTTAGACCACTTTTAGCGGTGTATAGATCAAACAAGATCCATTGATTGAGAAATTCCAAAACAATACTAATGCTAACCAACCACTGGTTATAAGAATCTGTGAAAGCAGCTGCTCGGTGTGAACACAAAGTCGTGCGGTGGAGGAATCGCGAGAGGTTGTATGTTTCTGCAGAGAATGATAGGTGTCTGGTAGGGAAGTCATTCATTTAATACGATAGTTACATTGACCTCTTATCCAGGGCATGTAACGTAATGAAAATGAGAAACTAGTTTTTCTACTGCACAGCATATTTACATGGAATTGCGCTTTGACACGCAATCTACCTCTTCCACACACAAATCACATAATCTCTAACATTTCTTCAACAGCTTTTTCCATCATAATGTTTCAGAACCTAGAAAATTTGGGATCTTCGTCGCAGTCCATGGAGTTCCTTGTTGACAGGAAGCTTTCTGTGATTGATAAGCAACTAATTTTGCCCTACAACTTACGACTGCTTCAAGCAAAAAAATTTACTGGTCTATTTCCAAAAAGTCGAGATGGTTTCACATATATCTCCCATTTAATTGTAACTGAGAGGTGTAAACTTTTGATACGTTGTGATGTACATCACAATCTGATGAACTCTACTGTTGAGTTCCCTTTTCCACAAGTCATTGCATGGACAAGTTGGCGATGCTTGTACTCCACATGATCGTGCATGCATTAATGCATGTTTGATAGAGGAGAGAAGATCACTGCATCATTGGGCCTGCATCGAAATCATTTGGGCTGATCAAGGCTGATTGGGCCGAGCCCGAATCCGTTTGCTAACTTCTCTCCTGCCTATAAATTTTTGAAATTTCACGATTCATAAGACGTGACTATCAAATAATGAACATGATAATGCCTAGAAATCATCAATTTTCACTCTAAGCCAAGGCAATTTCATGCACCTTGAGACATAGAATAAGTTTCAATTGAAGGGAGTAACGAGGCCTCTTAACACAATCTGGAAACCTAATTTAGAGCCTATGTCTAAGTCCCGACTATCAATTATATGGACTGTGAAATAAAGACAGCTCATGACCGGATTGTCCTAAGTTGGAACAAGCTAATGGAATCCCATTTTGACCATCTCCATGCCCCTGGCATGGGCTGGCATGGGGTGGCATGGGGCGAAAAAGCAAAAGAGGGGATGCGGTTTCTCTCACTTTTGACACGGTGGCTCTTGCAAGAGAACCGCAAGATAAGGTAATTCAATGCATTCATCGGCGCGTTTGATCCTGATATGTGGATCATGTTGGACCTTTCTTGTCAGTTCAAATCCATCATATAGATATGTCTTCAACTTCGATCACGTTTTTTACATTTCTTTTCTCTTCTGGGGCTTTTGATGATTAATCTCTATACGGCTGGTTAGTCTATACTTATTTTTCCAGAGAATAAATTAGTGTTTCTAATGTGAGAGTTGCGTGCGTTTTACTTTCTAAATATTTGCCTTTCGAGATGGTTTGGGCTCTGTGGACTTTTGAAACTAGGCCCGAAGACCGGTTTGAACCCCCAAAACAAGTGGTTTGCTCAAGCTTGAAAATCAAATCGGTCTGAGCACAGACTAGGTCTTTGAGCTACATCTCTCTTTTTTCTACTTGATGCAGAACCATATTTACACGGAGATTCCTTTCAATTTAATTTTCTTGTCTTTTAAATTTATTATAATCTAATTACGGATGATGATGTTCACTTTTTTCTTTTTTCTTTTATGCCTATCCGATTAAGAAATTCGGTGCACCGATTACTATAAATATTAGTGTTAAGTGTAATTAGTGTTATCGCATCTCTTCGCTTAATTTTTTGTTTTTATGATGAACTGACATCAAGATTATTAAGTTGTTGCCGAGAGTCGGGTCTCCCACCCCTTTCCTCTAACTTTACTTTCTAGCAATCTTATTTTAATTTAATTCTCTTAAAAACCCTAAACCGGTACACTTGTGATAAATTTACCATAAATTAATTTTTTAACTATTAAAAACCCCAAATTGATATACCTTTAATAAATTTACCCCAAACTGGGACATTTATGGTAAATATACTCTATGTTAATTTTCATAAGTTGAATGATATGTGACAATTGATTGATGTACCGGTTTGAAATTTTACTCTCAATTTATCATCGTTATACAAATTTTGTGATTTTTTATGATATTAATTCATTTTAATTGATGATATATTTGTCATAGATATATCGGTTTGAGATTTTTAGTAGTCGAATAAATTAGTTTTGGATAAATTTATTACAAGTATATCAGTTTGTATTTTTTATAATTAGTTGAGGTAAATTTATCACATATGTATCAATTTGGGATTTTTCAAGGTCAAAAAATTAATTTTGGGTAATTTATCACATGTGTACTAGTTTGGAGTATTTCAGAATATTAATCATTTTATTTATAGCCATTTCTATGATTCTCAAACGTCATTTTTTACGCATTTCCGTTCTACATCACATCGCCACCCCTACTATTAAAGGAGAAGTGAAATAGCAATCAATTCGATCAAGCACTAGGACGATAGAACAGATTTATACGGTATATGTATTCTCTTTGCTGGTTCATAACCGGGGTGGTGAACCGGCACTAGGGTTTTCGACGGGGGTGGATTGACATTAAATTCATAGGAATAAAATGTCCCGGCAACAGCACCATTCAATGAGTATGGCAATTGATAGAATGCCACCCAACCGATAACTTCTGGCTTCAATCTTTGGTTCCTTCACTTCTCATCCCATAATCTGCGCAAAAGATAACACATTTTCTATATTACTACTTGACATCATCCTATTTTTTGTTAGAATTATCTACATTATCATAATTGGATTATATATGATATATATTTATTCATTAATTCTTAAAAATAAATCAGAGAGAAACAAGAAAAGTTATCTGACAATTGCGCATGCAAGTGTCGAGCATGGGCACGCTTATGGAGAATGGCGGGTGCCTGAAAAGCTTAAAGTGAAAGAATAAAGTTCTCCACGAGAAATTGATAAAAGGTAAAAAGCATTAAAGTGAGATAAATCGTGTGGGAAAAAAAAAAGATTCATTTTCCTCTAATTTTTGCAAAAAAAAAAAAAAGACTCAAATAGTCCGTGAACTTTATTTTTTCGTACAATGTTATCCTTTAACTTTTTTAACTTGTTCAATGCGATTCATGAATTTTAACATATTTTGCAATGTCACTCTAGATCTTTTAATTTAGTTAATATGGTCTTTAAATTTTTTTTATACATTTTCAATTGAGTCCATAAACTATATGAAAATATTCAGTGTTGTTCATGAATTTGACTTAATTGAAGAGTAACGTTTGATATTTCCATATAGTTCGAGTAATAAATTAAGTATTTTTTTAAATTTTATGAATTATATTGAATAAATTAAAAGTTAAAATATGATATTATATATTGAACCAAAGTTTAAGAATTATTATTTTCTATTATCCTAAAAACATAAGAAAGTCTCTGACTTTCGGAATGAAGAAATACAAATTTTAATAGCAGGAATTCAACTTTAGGATCATAGAATGGAATCACCAAATTCTATCTATATTTTAGAAAAATTGAGAGGTCCAACGCATCCTGCAGTTGCTTGCGTCCAATGCATATGAACTGTCAGTGACATTGTACGAGCACAGCACCACCAAGAAGGAGAGAAGAAGTACTTTACACGACAGCCTCGGACGGCATTGACGCGATATGATTAACTAATCGTTGTCTGCTCAGATGCCATTAATTTCATTTGATTTGGCGTCACGGACTTACGTATCTCGCTTCTTATTGACCAGTCGCATCGCGTGTTTCTATCGTGACGTATTCGTCAGATGGGGTACGATGGATCACAAATTCAGACTCACCCGTCTTGACATGGAAAGAACATTTATGAGGGGACAAAGGAGAAGGAAAGAAAATTGCCGATTTGAGAAGATGTTCAGTCCAAATTACTAGTGAAGGGCTCCTGCAATCCCTCCACCATTGTTAATAAGGAATCGCTTTGTAAAGATTAATATTTTTGTTCACAAGTTGACGTGTGATTGTAATTCAATTTTTCCATAATAGAAAGGAAATTGCTACCTAAATCTCGATCGCCCTTGTCTAATTACGAGCTTAACTTTTTGGCATGGAATTCAATATATATGCCAAGACCCTTTACATGGATAGATGAGCTGTACTTGCTACTTGAGCTTCTTAGATAATCCAATCAATAATTGTCACTTTGCTACAAACATTCTTCTAATTTGTCCAGCACTAGTTTCTGATCATTATTGGGACTACATTATTCAGATTCCCCAATTATTATCAAGATTCAACTCTCCTTCATCAATTATGTTTAGTTCTCCAATTCCAGCCAAAATCATCAAATGACAACTTCAAGTGACATAGAAATCAAACAAGGAACTACATAAATTTGGATCGCAACATCAAACCTCAAGCTTGTTGAATTTCATTTTGCGGGGTTTTAAGTTTAGTCTAATGTTCAATCAAGTCCTACAATGATTTAAGATTAGAAATTCCGCTTGAATTAATGACTGCATGTATGTATACTCTTTTCTTTTTATGAAAGTGACATGTCATCTTACAAAGGCAAAGATAAGTATTGATGAGATAATGGCATGTCCAACTCAAATGAAAAAAGTTACATAACCTTTTGATTTTGATAGAGTTAGCAAGTTGATAAAAAGCAAGGAACAACCGGTCCTTATCAGTCTGATCGATATTTTTGCCATTTGGTAATCAGAGGGCTACATAAATCAATAGACTGAAATTCAAGAGTGATTAGCTCCCACCCGAGAGTCCAAGACCAACTCAACCCAATCAACCGGTCTAGTCTAGTTTCAAGGTTGGTCTCAAAAAGCGATGATTTTTTCTTCTTTCTTCTTCTTTTTGGGATTTATCTATTCCTTACGTGGAATCTAGAATTGGATTAATTAGTCCCGATTCCAAAATTTTGGAATCGGGAACCCGATCATATCCTCCGAAATTCATCCATAACCAGCCAATCTATTCCAATTTGGTTTCTCAATTGAAAAGGGATCGATACACACCCTAACTAAATCAACGAGGTTCGATTGCCTAAATCAAGAGTTACGGAACTTGAATACCCGACCCACGCAGCTATAAAATCAAAAGTATGAAATTACCCCAAAAACAAAACCATCCCAAAACCGATTATGCAGCGTGATTAACATTTTGTCCCTTTCTAAGTTGGCTTCGAATACGAATTTCAAAAAAAAAGAAACCGAAAAATGAATCATCAAGCGGAGGGAAAATGAAGGAGGGGGAGAGGGGAGGAGCACGTGGAGGAGAATCCGGAGCGGAGCATGTGCCGCCAATCGAGGGGCCACTGCCACCACCACCACCAGTCTGTCAAAACCAAACTCAACAGAAAAAACCAAAATCCCAAAACCCAAAAATTACTTAAATAATAATCCTCCAACAGTAGAATAACAATCACAGCCGTCATCCTTCATCGAAATCCATTTCAAAAGCCACATGCAATTCAAAACGGACGGTCCATCACCACCTCAAAAAAAAAAAAAAAAAAAAAAAAAAAAATTTGGCCTAAGATTTAACCTTAAGTAACATGTTTTAGGCCCACTCGAAACATCGACATGGCCGGCCGTGCAACATGTGCTCGTCGGAAGGAAGAACGGAAGGGGCACTGGACCAGAATTCGCGACACTGATTTCGAATATTGCGGTCCAAAAGAGGGTTTTTTTTTTTTTTTTTTTGGTCGAAAGGTCCAGAAAAAGATTTGAAAATATTAATTGTTTATTTTTATTTTTGGTGGAATTGAATCAATCGGTCCTGTGGATGCTGAATTGCTGTGCAACAAGTGCAGATGCAGACGACTGGAGATCACATGGGGGGTGGGGGGGACTCCTGTGCTTGGGCCCCACCATTTCTGGCCAACACCTCGGACGATTGACCGGCTCCACCCGTTTCCTCTCTTTCCCTCCCTCAATTTTTCTGGCCAATTATTCCTCCCCACCAACACATTTTTCCAGAAAAAAAAAATAACGATAATAATAGTAAGGATGATTCAAAAAAAAAAAAAAGACGCGCTTTTTGAAATAATGTTTAGTGATGCATTTTTACGACGCTCATCAAGCAACTAAATTAGAATTGTAATCGGTACTGTCGAAATGGAATCATTGATTTAACATTTTCACAACACTCTTGAAAAATGGCACAATGATTTCTATGAAATACTTAATTGATATCAAATGTAGGAATATGACCACATTAGCTTACTTCATCGTGCTTTTGAGAATGCCGTAGTCTTAAAGCATGTATGCGTGAGCAACAATGAAGCCACAATTACATCCAACTACTCTTAAGTATGCTTAACATGTATCCAACATTCTCTATTATTAGTCAAAAAAGAAAAAAAAAAAAAGAGATTCATGTCCTAATGATGCTTGATCTATACAACATTATTGTTAGCAAGGGCCTTATTAGCAAAATGCTTTCGAAGCATTTGTTAAGCATATTTAATTAAGAAGATAATAATTTTCAAAACATTGATCACAGATGCCAAAAGAAAAGCAATGCACTTGAAACTACATATTTATACCATGAAAAAACATAAACTAGTATATTCATAATAAATTTATTATTTATTAATTTTTGTTAAATTTGTAACAGTTAATGGGTGTAACCAAATTAAATAGAATTTAATTGAGGATAAATTTATCATAAGTATATAAATTTGGAGTTTTTATAGACTAAAGTTTAGAAATTTTTGTGATATTAACCCTTTTTTTTTTTTTTTGTGATATAGTTTGTTGACAAATGTCCGACTCAAAACAAACTTTCCGTACTCGAAAACACTGAAATTTTCAATAATCTTTATTTTTATATAGTTTGTTGACAAATGTCTCCGATACTCGAAAAGAAATTAATAAATCAGAGGAAAAAAAAAGGGGCGAAACACGACCCATGTGTGCGTTTGGTATTGCATTGTAACGTTATGCTCCTATAAATCTTCAAGCGACCCCTCAAAATCTCCACCAATCCTCGTCCCTTCCTCTCTCTCTCTCTCTCTTCGTCTCTTTCTCTCGCATTACAGCAAGAATCCTCGCCGAAATCTTTCCCTTTTTCCTTGCCTTTCCTTCGCTTCTCTCTCTGCGGCCGCGCTCGCCAGGGGGGCTGCCTTGTACTGCGAGAGGCGTCGCAGAGAGAGACCCGGCCGAGATCTCCCCTCTCTCGCCCGGCGTTTTTTGCGGTTCTTTGCGTTTTTCTTTTTGTTTTTTCCCTCGTGTTTGACGATTCCCATCTGGGTTGGTAGCGGGCTCGACCGAGATCGGACGAGGAGGAAAATATGGAGGTCTACAGGTTCTCGCACGGCGTGCTGGCCGCCATTGCGGCCCTCGTCATCGCCATTGCGTTGCCCACCGCCCAGGCCCAGTCCCGCGCCCCGGCACCCGCGCCCGCCAGCGACGGTGAGCCCCCTCTCTCTCTCTCTCTCTCTCTTTGGGTGTCTCTTGCATTTGGTGAGATTGAGATCTGAAGTTGAGATGTGCGGCATTGTTGATTTTTTTTTTTTTTCGTGCTGTGGTTTTTTGAGATAAATAAATCGTGTTTAGTTTCTCTGGCAAGACGGCATTTGAAAGTTATTCCAATTCATCCTGCATCTTAAAGTTATTCTAGATTTTCATTGTAAATGGCTCCTTCCTTTCCAAAATTCAATTTTGGAAAAAGGGTTTTATTCTAAATTAAGTCATTTTTCGGCTTAGCAATTTGACCTGAAGCATTACATTGATTGATTCGTGCACTAGGATATGATGAAGAGAAGATCTCAATGCATTCCCGTGCCATTCTTGATTTTTAAGTTTTGAAACATGAAATTTTTTAAAATGGTGCGGATCAAAGAAGATTTTCGAATTCAAATTCCATGGGTAATTTTCTCGGTTACATTTACTCAATTTAAATGTCATAATCAATACAGAAATAAGTCAATCCTAATTTCCTTGCCCATTTTCCAAATCTAGTTCCGAAAGTGAAGCTGGCAGACTGTCCCCTTCAATTATTGACAGCTTTTCAGGGTAACCATTTCAATTATCAAGAAATTCCTTGACGCTGACGGACCGGTCCCTCCTTGATGGGTACCTGCCTGTCATGTGCCGAGTAATGAAGCATTCTATTTCTGGCCAAATCATGTCTACCCATCTTGACTTTTTACAATTTTTTTCTGGAATTGTCAAGCGATTCATGTTTCAAACATTGGCATATTGCAACGCTAAAGCTGCTTGATCCGCCGTCTGATAGATGAGCTTTAGTAAAATTCCTCTATAATGTAGCAAGTTCTGCAATTGAAATGGACTTCCAGGTTTCTAATGAGCAAAGAGCAAATCAGCTGTGTGCAACATAACTCGGGTCAAAAACCGGTTCATTTTGTGCCTTCTTCTGCTGTTGGCATCATCCTTCCCTTGAGATCATTGCATGGAAAGATTTGATTTTGTAAAAGGGTTGTTGCTAATAGTTGCGATTTGTGCGATCTCAGGAACATCGATCGACCAGGGAGTGGCATATGTGCTCATGTTGGTGGCTCTGGTGCTCACTTACCTCATTCACAATGCAGACATCTCGTCCACCTTCTAAGCCTATGGATTGGTGTACCGGCGTTGGGTCATTTGGGTTTTAGTCAGGGGATGCTTAAAGTAGATCCTTGGTTTGGAAAATTTTTCTTCTCCTTAAAATCTTTTGTCATGGATTCTTGTGTATGAAAGTGGTGTTCCAACTTGACAATTCTTCTGTTGGACGGTGGAAGTGCTTGTCAATTTTCTCCGAGGTTAGCTAATGCGATGTATGATGCTTCTCTAGCATTTTCATTTCCCCAACAAAGAACTCAATAGCCACCATATAAGCAAAAAGAACTACAGAGCTATGTCATCATTGAGCCAGACTTCTCTTATTGGCCTTTTGGCTCTTTCACAATGAGAAGACTCCTCTTCTTAACACATTGACATCGGTGTGCTATTACTGTAATTAGAGCGTAAAGAGGGAATAAGATAAGCAGAATCGCATCAGATGATACAACAATCGGAACTGAGCCGTCAGTGTATAATTCAATTCCTTGGCGAGATCTGTAACAAGGAATAACATACAATGAACCATGTTTTCCCAGATGTTCCACAAAGTCAGTTGATGCTGATCATCACGGTTGTTTTTCCGCTAGCAAAAACATTGGAAAGCATGCCCTTGAGGTGGCCACCTCCCGGGAAAATATCATCAAGCTCTCTTTTTACTAGTGCCCGAATCTTGTGGCTCTTCGGCCAGCGAGAACTTCTTCACTTTCTGTCGAAAGAGGGAAAATGATTAGGACAGAATAAAGATGAGGAACAGCTCAATTTCATACTAGGACAGAGGCAAAGGAAAAGACTGTCTTGCTTTTTCTCCAACCTTTACGATAAACTGGGACACCTCATATCATTCTCTAAATCTAAGAGAAGCATCCACTTTATGTTAACAAAAACCGTGTAAGACCTAAACTCTATCCCTGAGAATTGATAGGCCAAATCGTCAAAAAAAAAAAAAAACACCTGAACTTTTGTCTTGTAGGACAAACACACACGACCCAAAGTGCCCCACGAAGGACAAAAAGCACTCACCCTTAAATTTTCTATCCAAGAAAACCGAAGCGGCACATGATGACATGGTTGACATAGCAAATAAGCATAGTAAAGAGCTGATCACCTAAAATGTCCGTGAATCAGATTTGTCCCAACTAACAGGAACCGGAAACAAAACAGAGTTGTCTAACTATTGCTGATGTGTCCGCGGAATCTTTTGGCTTTAGCGGATGTATATTTCTACACACACCAGCGCTATTAGCCACGTCATCATGTGCCACATCAGCTTCTATGGACAGAAGACTTAACTATGGGTATTTTTGTCCCTCAGGTAAAAGTTTGTGAGCTTTTTTGGGTCATTTGAAACGTCAGGGTGTTTTAGTCATCTGGATGAAAGTCCATGGGTTTTCTGGGATTGGCTGGAATTAATACTAATATCAGATTTGTCATGTTAATGGCTCATCTAAATTAGCTGAAACTGAATATTGTTGACAACAAGATCATGATGGGAGCATGAGACCATAAACACTTGAGATGGCACATTTACCAGAAGGAATCCAAGAACAACAACGGAGTTCAGCATACAGGATAATAAGAAGGAACCGGGAGACATCCAATAAACAGTTAGCATTCAAGTAGAAAAGGCAAAAAAATGTAAGCTTATTGATAAGCGGTCATGACTCACGAATACAATGAGACTCTACCGCAACAGGTTCTTCTCTCACCCTTCCAATAAAAACCAAACAAGAAATTCAGACTATGTAATTCTTCTCAGGACATACTCAGATGGCTATATTTCCTTTTGTACCAATGATATGACCAACTAGATTGGCAAGTACATGACAAATAGAAACAATCATAGATATAAGCTAATGGGTTTTTCCCCGTTAGAAATCAATGAGCATCAACACGGATAACATCCTGTACTAAAGAGCTTTAGACCACTAGAATGAGAGCTAAACATGAGTAGTGAAAGCTGCAATCTCTTGAAAAAGCACTTGACCAAGAACAATGTCAATCCGTTTGGCCAAAAAAACGTAATTCCATAGGTTAGTCCAGCCTCACTTCCATTTAAATGTGAAGGCAGTAACTTGTAATTCATTAAAGGGATCACAACTAAACAGCTGCCTAACTTTCAAAAATCTTGATCAGCAGAGACCTGTTGCCAACAGCAGATGAAGAAACCTCAAACGCTGAGTGGCTGGCATAAGGGTTGCTAACTTCTACTAACTAAATGCGGGTTTATAAATAAACTTCATACAAAAAAATGATATTTCCAATTAAATTGTCCCAAAACATAAAGGAAAGTGCAGACTGCTGCTTGTGAAGCTATCAGATTAGTAAATGTTCTTGTCATTCAATGTTCAACTAAAGCCAAAAGATAATGGGTGAGAAACCAAGCAATGGTTTCTGCAGCCAGAAACTAATGATTGCCTAAACTGATAACCTAACGTCTGCCTTTGGATGTGCAAACTTAGTACTCAGCGCATTGTTCCACTCTTCCTCCTATTGTAACTCTCTTGGTCTCATATTGCAATCTGCAACACTAAGAACTCAATACGCATAGCCAACAGATACCATTCAAAATTCAATTCTTTTTTCTGTATTAGACATACCCAAGCGCTGCATTTGATGATCATCATCCAACATTTCCAGGCTCGTTCTCAATTGAGCAGATACGAAGACATCCCTCAACGGAAAACTAATTCAGAAGCTCGGTAAGGAGACCCAAGTCACTTCCTCACTTTTTTCATCACTCCTCATCACAAACTATGCAGTGCAGTGACAGTTCCCCGAGTTCAACATAATCGAACCAGCAGGAGCTCCAGAGACAACACCCCCCCCCCAACCCCATTCAATAGGAAAAAAAAATCTAATCTTTGATCTAAGAAACGCATAATCACACATTCCACTTAAAGGGTGAGCTCATTTTCTGGATTCAGTCACATCTTCAGCTTTTGACAGCTGAAGCACCCAACTCAAACGCGCGTGCATTCAAACAAACATGTCCCGGTCACGATTACGAAACAAATGAACCGGAAAAAAAGAATATAACAGACAAAAAGAGGAAAATCCCATCTAAACCCACAGCCAAATTTAGAGCGAAACACGCGCGAGATCGAAGAAAACGCAATGCGAACACGTAGATGACCCACGAATACCGCAAAGGTAATTTACCTTATTGAGGACGCACTCCCGGAGGGAGTTCAAGAGACGCACGCACTTGTCGTGGTCGTAAGGGGTCTGAGCGACGCAATTGAGCAGGTCGAGCGCTTCTTGCGCGCACACCGGCTGGCCTCCAGCTCCAGCTCCAGCTCCGGCAACGGCTCCGGCTCCGGCTCCGGCTCCGCTCATTGTTTCTCTCGTTCGCGGCTAATTTTGCGCCTTAGAGGGTGTTAAGAACGAACAAGAGTCGCTCCTCCTTCGTACTGTTCGGTTAAAATACGGGAGAGGGGGAAGAGAGAGGTTGTGAATCAGATGCTGTCGGGCGTCAAACCGCGGCTGCGAGTCCTAGAAATTGCGCCAACAGATCGTCCGAGGAGAAAAGGTCCTCAACTACAAGGAAACGGTGTTTATTTTTTTTTTAATATATATATATATATATAATTCATGTCAGAGATGGAACCGGATTTCTGAGCCGTTTGAAATTAAGAAAGGCCGGTTGACCATTCGATCGAGTCTATATTGCAAATTGCGGAAAGAGACCTCCAGGAATTAATTTTGAAAATTGAGAGGATAAGGACGCGCATAACCAAATGTCTATTCCACGGACTAATTTTTCAGCAAAGAAATATGTTTGATAACAATTCAAAATTTCTATTTCTAAAGTAAAAATTCTTTTGATAAAAAAATAAAATTTCTATTTCTAGGAGTAGTGACGGTCGGCATTCGATGGTCGGAGTGTGACGTTCGGCGATCGACATTTGGTGGCCAATAGTTGAAGTCCGGTGGCCGGCAACGGGTGGCCAAGTCGGAGTTCGGCAATTGGTGGCGAGGGGCCAACAATCGGAGTTCGGCGGCAGGTGGCGGTTGGCTAACAGTCGCAGTCCAATGGCCGATGGTGACCAACGGGTGATTGGCGAGGGACGTTGGTGGTTAACAGTGGGCCTTCAATGTTTGATGGTTGGCAATGAGCGGCCAACGACCGATGGGCGCCCAACATCTAACGGTCGGCGATCATTGACAAGTGGTTGGAGTCCAGTGGCTAACGGCCAGCGTTCAGTGGCCGACGATCGATGGCGAGCGGCTGATGGCCGAGGCCGATGGTGGGTGGCCGACGACCGCGCGACCGGGCGTTCGGCATTCCACGGGCGGTAGGTGGGTGATGGGCGATGATGAAAGTGAATGATGAAAAAAATTTTGATTTCTCATTTTCGTTTCAGAAATAAAAAAAGCTAAAAATTTTAACTTCTAATTCTTACTCCAAATTATTTATAGAATTGAAATCTATTCAAAAAATAGAAAAATGAAATTACGTTACTAAAATGATTTTTGTTTCAAACCTATTTCGGAGAATAGAGAAACAAAAAAATAAAAACGTTGTCATGTGCGTTCTAAGTTATTAAATAAATGAACTTTTTTCAACTTTCGTGGTTAGTTCAAAATTTTCTACAACTGCTGCTACTAATACTTAGGGACATTAGATAATTATGTGTTCAAAAAACTCGATAATGCATTTAGTAACAAATATTTTATTTCAAGTGATAATTTACTTGGTGGGGTGTTGGTCTTTCTTCACGTTTTTTATTGCGCCGGGATGATCAATGATTTATAAATTGATGGTTAATTTCCGACCAAAAAAAACGTTAAGTGATTAAATACTTAACATAGTGAGCAATGGGCCAGCCCAAGGCCTTCTCTTGTCGGGCCAGACAATGGGCTCCACTCAGGCCCATTTAGTCATTTGCTGATCCTTTTTCTAATGCCCTTTCTAGGCCTGGAACGGATGGGGCACCTCAGGCATGTGTGATTTTCTATTGATTCTTTTGCGGTCCACATCATTCGTTTGGGCTAACGGTTGGCCAAGACTGATTCGGTGGGCTCCGGGATATTTTGAGCCACGATATTTCCTAAACTTCCTCCAATCATCCTTCTAATTTGTGGGTTACAGTTTGCCGGCATCTCTCCCATATTGAATTAACTTAAAATTATAATGAGTGACGTCAATGGTTGTAACCCACCAATCGGAATGCCGGTTGGAGAGAGCTTCCTCAACCTCGATCTAGAGAAAAACATGATGTGATACCATTAGCTTGTATCGGCATAAACTTTTCGATTGGGATCGAGAGCAAGATGTATCATATTGATCTGGACTATGTGATGGGCGGAACTTAATCGCATCACGTGACGATTGACTCAGGATGGAAAATCGCGGGTTCTCGCGACACCTCGGTCACAAGGAGTGCGCGGGGGCGTGATGACCCGGCGGGAGATACCCTTCATTTAATATCCCCCACCACAAAAGTCATGACATGTCTCCATCTCTATCAACTTTCAACTTTACCTAAAATGAAAAAGGGAAAATATAAATAAATACAATAAAATAAAATAAATGAGAAAAGGACATAATATCTCGCATCTAATTAAATTCGCTCGCCATTCTCCTGTCGGGCTGACGTGGGCGATGACACGAGGATGGGCCTTCCCTGCCCCCTGCGGGGCCCACCACAAATCTCTCCATCCACACGCCAACCCCCATCACACATTCACACGACCGGGGCCGCGCCACGTGGCCGCCCGACGCGTGACGCGCCCCGTCCCTCTGCCCGCCACGTCACCCGGCCGAACGACGAAGCAGGCCTGCGTATACGGCAAATGATTTTCCGTGCCGAATACCTCACAAACTTCATCGTATATTCGCGTGACCCTCCTGTATTTTTTTCCATCAATTCGTATCTCTAATATAATTTTCCTATTGTTATTAATTTATTCCCTCTCTCAACATCTAAAAATGTTAAAACACTTAAATTTTTTAAATAATCAACGATAATTTCACAAAAAATTTCATGACATTAAAGCACGAGACTTCTTAAGCCTCGTTTGCCTCCTCTATTATAAATTTCTGCTATGGATCTCGAGTCAAAATCAAGCCTACGCCAGAAAGGACATTAGAATATTCAAATGTCGAAAACACATATTCAGTCCACATACTAAATTTTTTAGACCGACGGTCGGTATTGATTCCACCGACTTTTACACAGCAGACCCTGACAATGGGCACATGTGCAATTCTTCAAACCATCATAAACGGAATTTTAAGAAAATTGAGGCCATGAAAGGACTGACGGTTTGCATCAATCGGGGGTCACGTCCGGCGGATCCCCACCAAGACGTTTGGATGTCCATGGCCACAAAAAAATCTTTCGAGGGTCACTTTTTTCTTTTTATGAATATTTAATGCTATAATTTTGTCCATATTATCCCCCTGCAAGTGGATTGGGAAAACCGACAAAAAAAAAAAAAGTGGATTGGAAAAAAAAAGAGAGGATCTTCTTATCCACGACAACATCGTCTTTGACTTAGTTGGAGCGTCGACATCGCTCGGGTATATTTCTCCATCCTTTCCCTATCAATTTCCCGATCGAAACTACGAGGTGGAAGGAGCCATACGATGCACCTGCCGGAAAACCGTCGAAAAATAATGATCGTGGTTTTGTTCTTTTCTTGGGGAAGGAAGGAAGGAAGGAAGGAAGATAGATGAAGACAGAGATGAGCTGGAGGGAGAGAAAAAAGGGACCACGAGAAGTCAGGGCTATCACCTGGAAGATTATGAAATTATGGGATTATTTAAAGATTTTGAAATTGTGAAATCGCTATCAAATGTCCCAAAATTTAAGTCGACAGAGGTCTCTCGTTGAATGTGGTTTGGGGTCTTAGAGCAGTAGACTGAAAGCGAGTCGAGGATTGACCGTCGATGTGCTTCTTGACCAATAGCATCTTGTTGTTGTCTATCCAACTTCATTAATACACATAGAGTATCACTATTTCTTAATTCATTTTCTTCTAAAATGATCAAGGTTCTCGAGATACATAATTGATATATTGTCCTGTATTGTTAAACAACGAGTTTATAAGCTCTTTATAAATACGTAATCTCACTCTATCTAATGGCTTAAGCTTTAACATTATATTAGAGTGAGCGTCATCTTGATCCTATTCCGATAACTCTCACCTCTTTTTCTAACATTTTTAATCTCTCTCTTTCTATCAAAGACTGCACAAAAGTAATGCCGTGGGGATCGTATGGCCATAATTTTTTATGAGAGCGACGCATCGGTTGATACCGTTGCGGCGACCTTTGTTTGCTTGTTTCTACACAGGTGGGGGTCCAATTTACTAATTACCATGCACGTTACCCGGGCAGAAAGAGAAAAAAAGTTACTAGCGCTGGAAAGTGAAAAGGACGTGTGGACCATTAAGAGCAAGTCCAGCAACACAAGTTTTGGTGGGGGTGTTTTATGACCTCCCGCCCCTTTTCCCTTCCATATTTACGGCGGCCCCTGTTGACGATTCAGATTTGGCCCGCCATGAATTGATCGCAAGCTCAATTTCTTTTCCTTTCTCTCTCTCCTTCGTCTCACGGTTCAAAACGAATGATTAAATCGGCACGGTCTACCGAACTCTGTGACCTACCTGATATTGACGGAAGTTTATTTCCATCGGTGATTCGATCAAGCGTGGTGTTTTGAACTAAGAGACTGAGTTCCTAGTATAATCAAAGAAAGTCATCCAAGTCGAGACTAGGATCTTTGTTTATGGGTAACTTCTTTCTAAACCCTAGTCAATAATTACACGACTGGGGATTGAGACTAAAATTTTTCATACATTAGTCGATCATTTTACCACCCGAAGTAACTTTCTCTTAGAACTCGATCGTTTTTCCGAAACTAAACTCTACCAAGCATTAAGTAATACAGGCATGTACTAGTCCAATCCAAATAACATGGTGAGAAAACCATACAATACCCCGTCCATTCAAGATCGGCAGCTCTACAAACGAGTAACAAAATATCCGGCATGCCATCAAAGTGTGGCTCGATTGAGATTGACAATATCGTGCTCATTCACTCGACTTGCCAAGATTGAACTAGTCCACATTCAGCGGATCAAACATTTGCTCAGGGGAAAGCTCCTTTTCTCGCTCGCCGGGCATCACTACCCACATGTCCATCCTCGATTCGATTTGACTAAAGCTCTAGACGACAAAACGCATCCGCGAATCGTGTCCACAAGGCCGCGAGTTACTCTACCCGATGCTCCCTCAATACGACAGCGACATCACATCTGCACCGGGATTACATATAGCACGAGTTCAACGTAAAATACCAAAACCGGACGCCGACACGAGCGGCCAAGAAAAGAGGGGCGCGGCGGCGCCTGGGGGAGGCTCTTTTCGGCCCGGGCCGGCTGGACACGTGGGGACCGACCTCGACGGGACGTGGTGAAAGATTGGAGCTTTGGATTCGATGGCCGATTTTGAATTTTTCTTTGTTAGGGTGGCTTGTGGAATGGTGCGGAGTAGCTGCGTGCAGCTGCTCATCGACCAGAAAAAGGAGGCGCAAGGGTGTACGGATTTCTGCCGCTGCTGCTCGGCCGGTCGGCTGTGCGGGGAGCATAATGAAAGGGGTTTGGTTGGCGAGTTGGGTACTGCTCTTCAGGTACTTCGCAGAGATCGTTACTCCAACGTCTAGTAAAACTAGATATTACATGTTTTTAAGCATAAAATAGAAAAAATATTTTACGTATAGAACATAATTTAATCAGATGTTAAAAAATTCGAGCAAAAAACGAATAAAACGATATATGTATATATAAGGATATGATTAGAGTTTGGAGCAACTATTGTTGTATTCCATATACTTTTTGTTTTGATGTCGCAATGAAGTAGGAAACATTTTCTTAAATACAAAAGAAGTCAAAGATTATGTAGGCGAAATAAGGAAAGAGAGGCGAGAGGAAAGGGTCAGTAGAAAAGAAGTCACTTGGTGAGAGGGAAGACCCTTAAAGTTGCCATATATGGTAAAGGCTAAAAGATTCGAAATCAAAATACTTCACTTTGATACTATATAAAATTTTGTAGGATTCCCCTAATTACATATTTCTGCACGATCGAACTCCACGGCATCTTCCAAATGTCACAAAACTTCGCTTCTCGTGACATGGGCAAAACTACCCATCCTTAGGGAATTCCCCAAGATGAGATGTGGGTTTCCATCCCGGGCCTATTCGAGTAGGTAGACTAATCGAGGCACACGCAAACTCAGTCCTCACTGTTACACACTAGAAAGAAGGAAAAGAATTTACCAAACAGTCTAAAAATCCGTCACGTTTTGTTTCTTTAGATAGTAAAGAAAGGCGAGATGCGCACGCGATTGTACGAGGCTCGTACGTGGGAAAAAAATCATGGGGGCTTTTAAAGCGACAGCTAAAGGGAAGCGCTAATGATGCTAATGCTAATGTTCTATACAACGCCTACACGGAAGAAGATGCCCCCACCCTGGGCCCACGCCCCCACGACCGGCTACCGGCGGCTGACAGCAATTTTTCGATTCGGGCGGGACGGGTTGATGGTCTCGGATCTTTTGTTTGTTCTCTTTTTTCACCGACGGACACGACGGCACCACGCATCATGGAACGGTCCCTTCAATGTCGCTCCAATCCCACCATAATACGAGACGATCTGACGTAGCCCACACGAAATAATTTGGCCAATCTCTCTCTTCTCTTTTGTTTTTGGTAAATCTCTTTTCTAGGAAAAAAAAGCCATTCCTCTATTCAACATTCATGTCTCCCCCCACTTAATTTTCACCCATCTCTCTTTCTACCCCCCTTAATTTTGTTTTTTTTTTCCTCCTCCTTCCAATCGTGTAAAGACATGACGTGGATTGATTGGCATCGGGCTTGAATTGACCCGTCATTGAAAGGTACTGCCCTTCGCATGCTTTTGGATGCTCGTTGGACTTTCAAGCCGCATTTTTACCCGATTCACTGTATTAATTACATGATTGGTCTCGAGATTTACCGACCCAATATGTCCTGTCACGCGCAAACATAAGAGGGAAAGAAGTGCCGAATTCTCCATAACAACTCTATAATATATGACAACAAATCAATTAAGATCCGTTAAATTAACCTATAATTGAAGGTGTAAATAACTGTATGTTCGGACCGCACGTTCATATTTTAATATGTGTTCTACCTAATTGATCGTACTAAATGCATGCCTAATCTCAAATTTTATTTACCTAGCATGGCAATTGCCGTGCATATAGAATAGGTGAGAGATGTCAAATTTACCATGAGTGAGACAACTCTCCAATAGGCACTAGTCATGGATGTAAAAAATTGCGTGTTAAGATCGCGTGCTCAAATTTCAATCCACAATTTATCTCAACTACATACTTAATCTTGAAATTTACTTGTCCAAATTCACTATGAGTAAGTCGATTCTCGAGGTGCATCGTACTCGACACATGAAAGTTATGCGCGAGGCGCCTTACGCACAAAAGAACAAAAAAAAGGTCGCGATCTTATCCATTACCTCACAAACATATCTCCACGACTTTACCCCTTTTCATCTTCGCAATTATTCTTGCAAATGGTGGTGGTAGTAGTAGTAGGTTTCGGGCCTCCGAATTTCGCATCGTGTGCAGATACCGGCTACTCGAAGCTTCGGTCGCGACCACATATTCGGTGGCTTCCACCTTGACCGCACCACGCATCGCGCCACGCGGCGTTCGTCAAGATTCTTCTCCACCAAGAACCTTTCGCATCTTCTTCAATCCCCAGGACCCAAAAAAAAAGTTCAAAAAAAAAAAGAAGAAAAAGAAAGGGGCTAAATATCTCCTGATGATTTCTTTAAAATTTTTTTATATACATTCGAAATTAAGGACGGAATAATTCAGACATATTCCAGAGTTGGGCATTACCCGATTTTACATTTTTGCCTTTTCTAATCCGCATCGAAACCATGCATAGTTCAGTACTCGACCCGCCGTGCTGAGATGATTTTGTACTTGCACTACTAATTTATCGAATCAAAAGAAAGCAATTGAATAAAAGAACAGGCCGACCAAACACAGTCGACAATATATATATATTTCTTTTCCCGAGATACAAAACCTTGCCACAAAACAAGTATTCACATAAGAGAAACCTCCAAAACTCATGTATTCCTATTTTTGCGATTCCCCCTTTTTTTTTTCCTTCTGTTTTTCAATGCTTTTTTTTTTAATTAAAAAAAAAAAGCTCTCCTCACTTTACATGGGGGTCCAACCTGAGTATGTCCCCGACGTCGCGAACGTGATCGTAGAAGGTCCAGTCAGGGGACCCGAACCCGGCCCCCAGATCGTCGCCGAGATTAGCGAGCAAGTCGTCGCCGGTGTAGAGGCCGGAGAAGGAGCCGGACAAGTCCGACCTGGAGCTCTGGAAACCGAAGGTTTCGGCCGGCAAGTACAAGTCCAACGCCGACCGGGCGGAGGGCTGCGGGAAGTTCTCCGACACGCACGACTCCTTCGCCGCTTCGCCCATCGGCGAGTCGGCTTCCTCGCCGGAGACGCCCCGGAGAACCGAGGTCGGAGAAGAGGCGCGGCGGGACGAGCCCTCGCCGGACACCGAGCTCGAGCTGCTCGCCGTCGCGGCGGCTGCGGTCGGCGGCAGAGGAGGGACGACACCGTTCTTCGGCGGCGGCGGCGGCATAGATTCTGCAGGCGGCGTCGAGAAGTTGGTGAGCGCGTCGGGTCCGCGCAGCTGTATCGCCGCGTTGTCGTAAACCAAGGCGGCCTCTTCGGCGGTCCCGAATGTTCCCAGCCACACCCGCGTCCCTTTTTTCGGGTCTCGAATCTCCGCCGCCCACTTTCCCCATGGCCTCTGCCTCACGCCCCGGAACTTCTTCCCACCGCCGGTGGACGCCTTCAAGTCCCCGCCGCTGACCGGAGTCCCGGGATTCCCGGAGGGCTTCCGGCGCTTCGCCTTAGCCCTCCCGGAGCCAGCGTCCCTGTCTCCGCCGTCGGACTGCAGAGCAATCTCGTGAACGAACTTCTTGACTCGCCGGCGAGGCAGCAGCTCGGCCTCTTCGTCGTCGCTGGAGGAGTCCGTGGCGTCGCCGTCCGTGTAGGATATTCTGAGGACTTTCGGGTTCATCTCGGGTCGGGTCTTCGGGCTGTTGAGATGGTGGTCCGGTCTCACGAGCGTGGTGTGAGTGCAGTGTTCAGTGAACTTGACCGGAGGCATCATTTCGCAGAAGGGGTGCATCAGATTTTGGCTTTCGCCACTGATGACATCCAAAAGCGAAGAGAGAGAGAGGGGGGAAGATTGGGGAGATATTCTTCGGAGATATAAAGATAGCAGAAAAGAGGGCGAGACAGAGAGGAGGAAGAGGACGAGGAGTTCAAGTGGAAGGTCGAAACGCAAAGAGGAAATGGGCTTAAAAAAGAGGGAAGCGAGGCGAGCCTTCCAAGAATAAAGCACAAAAAAATAAAAATAAAGAGAGGGCAATTTCAAGGAAAGTAGACCCACGAAAAGCAAGCTAAGGCAGTGGGGAGAGAGCTCCCAGAAAAGAACAAAAAAGAAAGGCGAAAGATAGGAGGGAGAGAAGTGCGTGCGGTAGATGAGGCAGGGAGACGAAGACCGAGACGGGAGCAAGGAAAGGCGAGAAAGCGGTGGCGGACGGTGTGTGAATCGGAGGAGGAAAAAAAAAAAAAAATCGGTGCGTGCTCTCGAAAAGATTAGGGGGGGAGGAAAAAGAGGCAGCGGGTGGGAAGATTTTCCGGGAAAGATATGGGCGAGGACGGAAAATAAATCAGGAAAAAGGGAAATGGCAGAGGACTGACCGAGACCCACCACGCCTCTCGATCGCAGGGAAGCTCGATTTTTGCCACTTATGGCGAGACCCCTGCACGGCGAGAAAACAGAGCAGAAACGGAAGAGAAAGGCGACTCCTTTCGCAGCGACAGAGAGAGAGAGAGAGAGACAGAGCTGAGCGGAGTCGAGCTTAGTCAGAGCGGAAATGAAGACCGAGTCCTCGTTCCTGTTTTATAGGGAGGGACGAGAAAAAACGGCGTCGTCGCATGGGGTATGTCGCCAGCGACCGTAACTCATTCCATAACAATATTTATTAATCCGCATTCTAAATTTAATTCCATCTAGTGCGCAAGAAGAATTTTCCTCTCTCGTTCCCTCTTCTTTCTAATTCCCCCTCGCCGTAAAATGAAAGGTAAAAAAAACGACGCCGTGTGAATCCGGCGGGATCTCCCCGCCCCCGTCGCTGAAGTATGAACGGAGGGAGATATTTCAGGAGTGGCGCCGCAAAATGCGGCGGCTGCGATTCCGACACGTGGCGTGACGGGGGAATGGGGCCCGGTCCGAGGGCCCCGTGCTGACTCGGAATCGCGCCCCCTCGGGCCTCGAGATTCGTTCACGTGATTCGGAGCGCGACGCGCTGGGCGGGCCGGCCGGCCTCGGTCGTCGGTTTGACCGAGGGGGGGCGGAAAAAGCTGGGGAGTTACTGAGGGCGCTCCTCCGAGGTGTTGAATGACCATTCAATGCCCCTCCTAACGGTCGCGCCCGTCGTCCGTTAAAGGGAGGGGACTAGGATTTGGGGCGTTTTCGGTCAAATCGGGCTCCGTTAGAAATTTCTCTCCTTTTTTTTTTCTTTTTTTTGCCTTTTTATAGCTGGCGGAAAACATTTACCCGCAATTTGATTTAATTTAAATTTTCTTTTAACCCGGGTTTTGAACCCTGTCGGGTTTTTACAGCTGCGGCGACAGGGTGGGGTGGCCAACGTGCGAGGGTGGGGCCCACGATTTTGGTTAGGTGCCGATGCTCATGAGCGCGCTCCTGTTTCGACAGTACAGTACCATGCATCACTGTCCTCTCCTCTTTCTTTTTTTTTTTTTTCTTTTTATTTTCCCAGTGTTTAATTTGGACTTTGTTGACAAACGAGTAATTTCAAAAGCACTTTGCTAGATAATCAAAGAAGATCTTTTTTATAAATTTCCAAAACATATGTAGGACACCATCGATATATTGAAAAATTTCAATCATTCGAAGCAAAATATGCTAAATAATCAAAGAGATAGTTGTTAATGGATTGTTCGTACCTTTTCAGCAAATCAAACTTTAAATGTTTTATATAGTTTTGTGTAAGTGGTTTCAATTAACTCGCGAGGCCTTGCTGCATTTTGTAATCCGATGGTGACTACTGCATCCTCCATCAGGGGGGCGGCAAGGGCGACCCCGTCCCCACACACCTCACGAGCTTCGCTTAAAACTTGAAGCGTTGCAGTGGCTGAATTGACTACCGCGAAAGGAAAGAAAGGGTAAACGAAAAATTCATAAAAAAGGAAAAAAAAGAAGAACGTTGACGTTTGGGGCTGGATCGGCGAAACTTCGCGACACTTTTCAGGGGGAAAATGCGTGGCCAACCGTACAGAAGATAAGAGCCGTGCGGGATTTTTCAATCTGGTCTTTCGATTTGACCCCAAGAAAAGTAAATAAAAAGAAAGAAAAACATGGGTCTATCGAACGATCAAGTGGTCGATGCTATGCGAAGATTAGGTTAGGGAAACTGAAGTTGATAAGTGAACAAAACCAAAGTAAAGATAAAGCGACCGACCTCCGCATGGTATGTCCCGGATGTCCACTGAGGAATGTGCAGTTGCCAAACATTTGGGTCGCTCGTATTCAATGATCGCGTGACGCAATATTAAGGGTAAGAATCGATGTCGAGGAATTAATGACGCGAACGCATTTTCATATCTTGTCGTTTCTTTCCTTCCATGAGTGCATTCATCGACTCTTGAAAAATGTCACATTAGTCAGGAACGGGGAAACTTGTTCAATACATCCTAAATTTATTATACAACGGTTAATTCGATCTTAAACTTTTTAGTTATGCCAATTATGTTTTAAACTATGTTATGATTATACTAATTTAGTTATAAACTTTTTGATACTTTATTAATACTGTTCTTCCAATCAATTATTTGAATAATAAGTTTAGGAAGAAATTAACACAATTGAAAATTTTGGAACTAAATTGGCAAATTATCAAAATGTTTAGGATTAAAATGGTACATTTGAAGAGTTCATGACTAAATCAGCATGCCTTCAAAAGGTTTAGGACTTCTTGGATAATTATTCTACCACAAGATCTTTCGTTCAATTTGAACAAAACGAATTTCGAGTTCTTACTGACGAATTCGAATTTTTAAACCTTCGTTTTGGGCAACCCTTTATTTGAAAACTCGAACTTTTAATTATTCCGAACAAAAAAGAGGCTCTAATTGCAGCTTATATGGTGCAATTTAACGTTTGCCACTCGGTTAGGATGCAAAATTCGAAAAAAAAAAAAAAAAAAAAAAAGAGAAAGAGTGAGAGAGAGAGAGAGAGAAGGTGATGAGCGGGACCTCCCTCGAATCATTAACGGCCAAAGCTAGCTACAAAACTGATAGAACCGGAGTACTATTGAACTGTACTAAGGTTTAAATATCATCACGTGATGATCCCTTGTCTTTCATGCACGGCGGGGTGGAGCCGAGTTGAATAGTTATAGTCTGTCATGAATTACTCTTCATTTATGACCTAACTAACATTATAAGCTGGCTGTCCCCGCCTCCCTCCTTCCCCTAGCTATCTCAGTACTTGCCGTTATTTCCTTTTCACCAGATGGGATAGCCCCACCTTTACCAGACAGCGTACGGGCGGCGTCGGTGCCCGCCGGCGGCCAGTGGCGCCCCCCCCTGGGTGTGTGAGTCACGTGAACTTCGATTTTCGAGCGCCCTATACGATCCGAGGGGAGTATTTGGGTCATTTCAGTTGAGGTCGAGTGTGCATCTTGTACGGAGCGAAATGTTTAGCGATGCAATCTCCTTCGCCGAAATTCAGTGGTTTTATACTTAGATCACATCATTGAATTTCTTAACTTTATTTTTCTTGCTTTCAGCTCAAAATCACAATTAAAGATTGCTTCTGAAATGTCATCGTCATTAGGTTACGCAATCAATGCGAAGCATAATATTCTTCAACTTGTTCCTTCGTATGTGCATCAATGTGCTGTGCTTTTCTTTATATCATGACAATATGCTGGCGTGTGCATTAATTAATAGGTTGTTGACTGGAGTTCGATCATTGATACCGGCCGTGCCATCATGAATTTTCAAATCAAAACTATTGATTTAGGAAAGTCTTCATTTGTTCCTAATCTCTTCGCATTTCTAGCCGTAGATGTCCTGGCGTGCATAAGAGAGAGACTTTACTTATGCTGGGCGGCCGGCATGATATTTAAAATTATTATGAGTGCGAGACATCGTGATTTGAATATGAGATACGTTTTGACTTAGTGACATTTACCTTGAGCTCAATAGTTCGGTAATAGGTACTTGTAAAATTAGTAATAGTGCTCTACCGTCAGAACATCGATATATGAGTACAGATATATCTATGACACGAGGGGCAATAACTAAACCATAAAAACCGAAAATGGTAAGATGAACATGCGATGTTTTTCTAATGAGCTGTATATAATATTTGCAATGGAATTAAACAACGTCTCAAACAAAGAAAGCCGGTTCTCTTTGCTCTGATTGGATTTGTCCATTTCAGTAAAGTCCAAAAAAAGATTGGAAAAATAATTCGTTGGGTGGAATTCTCGTTCTCGCAAAGTTCTACTCTTTTTTCTTCCTTTATTTTTTTTTTTCTAATTTATTCAATTGGATGAGCTGACGAGTGAGGAGTTATATTTTGTACACGAACGATAGAGGTCAATTCCTGCTTTTAGTTAAATGATTTTTGAATTGGGTTTTTTTCTCTTTTGCTCCTTTATGTGACGTTGTCCTTTTTCTTTGTAACACGCAAGGATCTTTGGGCATAGTGCCGATGCTACGATTCTCCTAGCAAGTGGGTAGATGTGGACACTTCTTCAATGATTTTGGAATACCTTGGGGATACTTTTAAGATTAAAACATGTCAACAATCAAAGAGGAGGAAAAGGAATAATTCAATTCGTCTTGCACTATGCGGTCTCAACAGTATACTGCAGTGTATTAATTCGATTGCGCTTTAGAAATGATCAAATCGTTTCGCCAATGCTTTAGCATCCATTGAGACCAGCTACTACCAAGTATTAGAGTTCCCTATATTTTGGACCGACCCAATACTCTGGTCAAAGATGTGATGTGATTTCTCAATCGAGAAACTCAATCAATGCAAAACCCATAATTTGTCGAACATAGTTAGGCCCTAGCGCATATAAGAACAATTGAGAACTTTTTCAGGAGCCACTTTCTTTATATATTCAAGATGCCAATCAATAATTGGTTAAATCGAGCCACCATAAATATTGTACTTTAGTCCATTTAAATTTGGCTAAATGAGAGAAGCGACAAAATTTTTGGGCGCACCTCACTCCATGTTGCATATGCCGCTTTGTACTATAATCAAATTTCGTATTATCTGATGACGTTTTGTGCTTGGAAAATTATATTTAAACACGTTGCTCACTAAATGAGGACATGCATTGCAATTCTTCAAATTGGTGAAACCGGCTTCGAAAATGACTTTCTTGGACGTTGACATGCTCAAAAGCCATCGGTTATCGCCTCTAGTTTATAAAACTTGTCTATATCCATGTGTCTTTTTCTCCTTTGGCCGAGTTTATATGTGTGTGCGGATACTTCAGTTTGTATTCCATATTGGTAAAATGAAGGCGACGTGTCTGTAATCTTTTATCATGGATATGAACATGCACACACCTAGGAAATTTGTAATGCAGACAAAAGTATACAATTCGGAGATTTATAGTATCTTGGCATCTTCTGATTTCGAATCTCTAGATCCCTTCGTGTATCCCTTGATATGTGATCAACTTTCAAGTCCCTACAATTGCACATGGGGGTAAAAATGAAGGTGGTCCAACAAGTCTCATATAAACACGTACGCTCCAAAGACTAAAATCATCAAATAACCCGAAGAGATATTTGTGAGTCTTTTTATGTTTTGTCGCACGAGTATTATAATCTTTGCTTCTTCTAATTATTGTTAGCCGTTGTCATTATTCATTTTGCTTTGAATGAAGCGTCACTTTTTGGCCAGGAAAACGGGGTAAAAAAATTGTCCTAATAATGAGTAAAAATAATTAACATATTGTCACTAGACAAAATAATGCATATCAGACTTTCGAGCAATATGTTATCGAGGCCATAAAAATAATAACCAAAAAAAAAAATAAAAAAAAAAAAAATCAAATTCACGAAGAGCCGCGTACTTAGGAAGAACTGCGATTTCTTTTGCTTGGATTTGCGCGGAATCGAAACATAAGAGCTGTAATCCAATAAAAAAACTCAACTTCGTTTGTTCTTTCAAAAATATCTTTTGTGTTTTTTTTTTTTTCAAATGCTGCTCGAACTTAGTGAAAAGAAAGAAAACCATAAATGAGAAAACAAGCGGAAGAAGCACATAGGATTCGACAAAATCCCTCGAGAGGCCTTGGTCCGAGCTAAATCTTACATAATATAATGATTTTGTCTGTATCCTGGAAGTACGTAATCCCAAAATTAGTACAATTTAAATGCATTTTTTTTTCTCTTCTCAAAATAATTAAATTTGGAGCGAAATAATGCGAATATAAATTGACCTGATTAGAGAGAGAAGTCAATGATAGGCGTCAAGCCCCGAGACGCCTTTCTTCGAGCCACTAAACGAGGAGGGGAAGGAGGGGGGAGCCATTATTGTTTTTTGTTTGGATATATGCTAATTTAGGAATAAATCAAATATTAGTGGACGTAAATTAAGTCAAGAGCACTGAGACCCATATGCCTAGGTTTCGGGTTATTACCATTTTCCGATGCTAATTGTTTTTCTTTTTTAAAATTATTTTTGGGAGAAATCAGAGGTGGTGGTGGAGGGGGAGAAATCACATGTTTGTCCAATTAGATGGTGAGTGTGTGATTATCTGCTTTTTAGGGAAGTTTGGCTGCTTTTGCAAGGTTTAAGTGCCACATGTGTTTTTATAAAGACGTGATGATGGAGAAAATAAAGATTATTTTCGGAAAAAAGGAATTAAGCGGTTACTAGAGAAATCTAAGGACAATAATTGTGGGTTTGAATGTTACAACTGCTTTGATTTTGCAATCAAATCCATTTGTCATATGCTATTAATTATTTTGTGGAAATACGAACTAACGTTTCTTGGCGTGGTAAAAGGATGTCATTTGAGACTAATGATGATTATCAATAGAAGATTAACATTCATTTTAATGATAACCATTGAGTTTGGAACCTTTCAAATCAAAGCGTGAGGTGGAAATTTCAAACTTTTTGTATAACTCTCTCTTTTTTTATTTCAATTGAGTCTCTCATAAATCATTTGAATTTTGCAATCAAATCCTTTTGTCACCTACTACTATTTTACGCTTCTATCTTATATACTCTTGTTAAAGGTAAGAATATTATGAAAGTTTGACTGGTAACCATGAAAACGACCCACCTCTTTCACATATTGATAGGAATGTTTTATGCAGATCTCTATCACAGATTTATGGAATGGAGATTAATTGGTACATGACAAAACCTATATAAAGTCATTTACCTTATAAATAAGTGAAAAAAAATTCAATATTACTATAAAAAAATCTAAAAAATATTGTTATCATGAGTTTAAATTAATTTTACTATAAATGAGCAAAATTTGGATATAAAAATAAACCTATTTTGATCATAACTTTTGTTATAAAAAAATCACATCTAACAATTGAATTTTGGCATTACTTTCTATTATATAATGACAAATCAAGAGGATATTATATTTATTTGTGAGAATATGACATAATATATATTTGTATCTTTGGAGTATGTGATGATCGACTTGCTATATTGTCAATTGACGAGCAAAAATTCAGAAAATAAGCAAAAATTAAAGTATTTTTATGTAAGTTTAATGCATCATGTGTTGCATATGTGCGCGATATATCATACTCCCAAAGAACTAAGGATTTTTTTTCCCAAAATAACATAGTACGAGTATTTTACCAACGGAGAAGTGAATATCGACCATCACACTTTGATAGATTATAGGTTTATAAATTTGAGAAAATAAAGATTATTAAGTAAATAGAAGATAAAAAGAACATTTAGTGGATGATTTTGGTGAATGACTAAGTTGAAATAAATCTTCTTTTTTAAGATTTTTTTTTTTTTCGCCGCAAGACTTATTTAGTGTATACTAAAAACAGCTCCAGAGCAATTATTCAACTGACGATTGTAACTCATGAAAGGGTATAAAAAAAGGGAGAAAGAAATAGAGAATAATAGAGAATAAATTATGTAAGCCATTTAATTTTAAGCCAAGGGGAGGGGGTCCACTTCAAGAGGCCTGTTTCATTGGTGGGCGAAACGGCGACGTCTCTGCGGGACGCCGGTCACGCGAGCCTCACGTGGCTCTCCACTCGATGATGCCTTTCCATATGCATTGAACCGGTGCCGTAGAAGTCTCAAACTTGGTCACCTTTAATTACGCAAATATTTTTTTTTAAAAAAATCCGTGTTAGAACCCGTTCAATTATATTAAGGAAAATGTTATAGAGTGTTTTATGACACTTAAAAGATATATCAATTGTGCTTCAAGAATAAACATTTCTTTATTCAAAATAGACTATGACTTTTTTGAATTGTGCTATTATTTGATTCTTAAGTCATGCTAATATATGCTGCCATCGTTTTTAGCCGTTTGAACAAGGCTATTGAGATGCTTTTTAATGGGACTTTTGAGTTGAATTTGTTAAATTATTTATAATCAATGCATGTACCGATGACAAACACCATAAATGAAGCGCATATTTACTTATGATTCATATAAATCAGTGGGTCATACTTAAAAACAACATCAAGTATTTAACTAAGATCGGTCGTGTTGGATTTTGATTTAGTATCTACTTACCAAATATACACCCTGTTGAGAAAAAAAATAAAATTTACAGCATTTACAAAATGGAATCTTGATGGAAAACCCGCACCTTAGTCTTGATAGCCTCCAAGCGAATCAAGACCACTCGACCCGATCCGACCCGATCCGACTGTCGCTCCTAACTGGAACTATAATTGCCATGGCCCTTTTTTTAATAGGTGCTTTTACGTTTTCTAAGACAAATTAATTTTTCTTTTTTGGGAAGTGGAGTGGCGTGTGCTTCGGAAGTGCGCTGTATGTGTTCCCAAAATTGAGGGTATTATTAGGTCACCAATACTCCCGGGTCTTCGTCAACTCAAGTGACCTTGGAATGAATGTCCCCCCTATCGACTCATTAAATGGACGGTCCATTAATTGGTTCATTATAAACTATCATATATATTTTTCCCATTATTTTTTTGTGGAAAAAGAGAAGAGGAGGCCTCTCTTTTTAATTTAAATCAAGGCGTCTTGTCTTGTCTTGCATCACGTCCCCTCCCCTCCTTTGCTTCAAGCAAAGGGAAGTCACCCCAGTGGTCGAGGCGTTCGGACTTCGTATGGTGCCGAGCGCCGTGATAATATCTTCATGAGCCGCCGGGTCGGAATCTTTTGAATATCGCGACGTCGACGTCGAGCAACAAATAATCAACGACACCATTACGACGGTGGTCATTTGGGAAATGCGCGTGGTACGAAGACGGCATCTTTTAGCCCCTCCTCTTGAGCAAAAGGAACGCATCGACGTCAAGCTGTTCTCACTTCTCACCGAGCAGATTCCTTCCCGTGCGGCACGGGAAAAGGCTAAGAAAGAAGAAGAGAGTGCGTCGAACTTGGCCTCTGTTTTTCTCTGACAAACGTCGCATCCCGTTCCTTCCTTCGATCGCCCGGCATTCATTCATTTATTTATTTATTGATTCACTGGAAAATTGCGGGGAAAATGACGGGCGAAGCCATCCACGAAATCGCACCCGAATCATTCAACCACTCGAGTGGGGAACGATTGATTAGGGAGAGGAAATCGATTCCTCCCAAGGCAAAATCGGAATCGACCCTTTACATTCTCTCTCTCTCTCTCTCTCTCACATGTGGCGACTCGACAGGGCGAGGCGCCACGACATCATGGGTGGGGGGGCGACAAATCTTTTTTTTTTTTTTTTTGACGACAATCTTAGTGGGGGAGGAACAACCATGTTTTCACTCCAGAGTCCAGACAACCAACGCGGGTCCCCCCGGCAAAGTACATTGATTAGCGATTTGATTGAGGGCAGATTGAACTGAATCTAATCGCGACACGAACTGGTGATTAAGTTGGCCTGGTTTTCTGGGGTTGGTCTGGTCTTTCTCTCTCTAATCAGCCAGCTCGTGTTGTTGCACTACTACTATTTGTCTGAACAGGAACTGATTTTTTAAAAGGAAAGTAGGGAGGGGAGGGAGGAATTTTCGAGTTGGTGGTGCGTGCGAACGAGGAGGGAGGCCTCGTGCGCAACTTGGGTTTTAAAGTAATTGGCAAGAACCGGACCGCGTTTTGTCTTTGGTGGATATGCATAGAACAAATGAGATGGGGTTAAGCGATGGAGAAGATCAAGGACTGGTTACAGCTGGGCTGTCGTTAGCTTTTGAGTTGGCTTTTCTTTCCTTTTGCCTTTTCTTTTTGGGTTCTTTCCAATCCAGTTTCGTTGCTCGTGGGGGACAAGTGACCAATTGAAAATGGGGTCTTTTCCAATGTTTGCTCCTTATGTTCTGGGCTTTATACGACTTTGAAAATTGAAATGGGGGATAGATTGATTTATTTATTACTAATTCAGTTCCTTTTTTCTTGGATAGTGATGAGGCCATAATTTGAAAATTGGATACGCGATTAAAGATTGGTAATTTGTTCCAAGCTTGTACTATTTATGCCACGGATAAGTAGTAGTAGATCAAGTGGTGAATGATAGTCGGTTAATATAAGATTGTTCGGGGCTTTAGAGGGAATCTAAAATGAAAAAAAAGAAAAAGGGGTTTAAATTTCTTGCTCAAGATGTGTAAAATGTAACAGTGTCGTTCATGTTTGGAGGGCTACTAAGCTAAGCTAAGCTAACCTAAGCTAAGCTAAGCCAAGCCCTGGAGATGACAGCCATGACTTAGGTCCTTAGGCATTGCATTTGGAAAACACTACGGACAATTAGGCCTCGATTACACGAGGCCCAACCCAATTTAAAAAAAAAAGAAAAAGAGAAGTTCCCGAAGGAAAAAAGATTATTGAAAGGACAACCTTAGACTAACCTAACATAATGTTCAGAGGAGGCGAAAGCCGCCAAGAGCATTTGATTTGACAGACAGATTCTCCAAGTAAAGCAGAACACTACTAGGTGTAGGATTCAGTTTGGCAGGAAGACAACCAATTTAATAGCTTCGAAAACCCTAATGCGAGCTCCAGAAAACAAGTGTGTCGTAGAGATGTCTGTAATGAATTTTTCGTGTCTGCTTTTCTACGGAGGGCACGCAAAGAATATCGTCACGTTTTGAAATGGGCAGACCCGCATTTAATTCGATCCCAATCTAAATGCCCTAATATCTCACCAAACCCCAAGAACTCATTCAAAGAGGCGCTAGATCTTCTTGGCAAATTTAGAAAGGAAACAACAGAAGAAACATCCGTTGAGGCCCGAGTAGTGAAAAATCAGAAGTGAAGAAATGATCCTCGTAGGCCCCATGATGTCCGGCTAATTTCTCTAGCACATAATGAAAGTGCAAATCCTCACGAGATTAGCTATAGGTTTCAGGAGCTCCGACCTCGGCTCTCTTGTGTGGTCAGGAAGTTAGCCAAAATCAGAGCAACGACACCACCGTTCCTTCTTTTGTGAACAAGCCCACTGGGGCAGCGGGCGCGTTTCCTTTGCCCTCTGATTCAGATAAGCGCATTGAACAATTCAAACCTATAAGTCCAATGGGAAGATACAGAGGATCCGCTTATTGAATCGTATGAGGCTTCTCAAGTAATATGAACATCTGCAAACAATGTCGGTCGAGCATACTCTTCGTCCGGAGTCTCTTTTCCCGCATCTACTTCTCCAGTGAGTTCGCTTTTTCAAATCAGTATCTGCTTATCATTTGTCGATTGGCTCTTCCTTTTCATTTTACTTAGGACTTTTTAGTCAAATTTGCTCGGTAGGAAACTGGCAACTGAAAAGATAAAGCCGCGAGCTCAGACCTCAGAGAGAGCACATGATGATGTCTGATTGCTTTGAATGAGATCACACCATTCAAATAACATATCACGTTTCGGGTTGTAATTGTCACGCAGCATCCTGACAGAGTCATAGCAATCAGGCAATATTTCTAATAGCTATAAATGAACAATTTTTCCTCAGTAATTTATAAAGCCTGAGCGAATACATTTAGCAGCGATGGGGAAGCCAGTTCACGTCCAGGAAATAAATGACCAAATTCCAATTACGATTTCCGAGCATGAAGTGAAGAGTGGGGTTTAGACTAAAAAAATTTGTTAATCACAGTATAACTTCATCACTATAAGGGACTTGAAACAAGTATCCGCAGTTCGAAATACCTATTTAACATGCAAACAATTGGAAAGCAGCAGAGCACGCGTTGTTGGGAGGGTAATTATTTCAGAATATCCTTCGTAGGACGAAGATGAATCACCGTCTTTCACTAACACATAAATTGCAAGACCAAAGTCACAGAGTCACAGAGTCACGTTCTCAAACAAGGACGAAGATGAATTACCGGCTTTCACTAACACATAAATTGCAAGAACAAAGTCACTGAGATACCAAACCCTCCCCAAAACACACAGTGACATCCTATGCCATTATTGCAAGCTTCTGGGTCCAGCTTCTGGCGGACACCTCCTACTTGGCCCTATCGGTCTTATACATGTGTGCAATTTCCGGTACCAGAGGGTGGTCGGGATTCGAGGTCCGTCAATAGCTAACGGATTGAGAGCAACACCTGGAAATCAGAAGTAAGAACCGCCGTAGAGGTCACAACAACAGATAGTGATCACAAGAAAGCAACATCAACACTTCTTAACATATAGAACCAAACATATTATGACAATCTAGGATACAAAGCAGCATTTATGATAATTATAAGAGAAATCTGTATAAATTTTCTCCCACCAACTTCCTTGAAAAGAATAAAACAATTGCTTGAGACTAGTTTTAAAGTCTTTGACAAAACTATTGAGGTCTGTAGGGAAAATCTTGAACAAATTATCATAAA
The DNA here is from genome assembly GCF_016545825.1 of Eucalyptus grandis. Taxonomy (NCBI): domain Eukaryota; kingdom Viridiplantae; phylum Streptophyta; class Magnoliopsida; order Myrtales; family Myrtaceae; genus Eucalyptus; species Eucalyptus grandis. Next base: position 9,664,571 of record NC_052616.1, on the reverse strand, counting down.
ACTAGTGCTTGGCCATCAGGTAACAATGCAGTTTCCAGGAGCCAAGTTGCAGCTTGATAAAATTGTTTTTCAAGTATACAGGAGGCAAGAGATGCATTCAAAGTACAAGAGAACCAAGGCTGGAAATGCATCATCTTAAACAAGCCTTGACATTTGCCACTGGAAATAAAAATGCATAGCTTGTTTTCGGTTCATAGGCAAACAATAGCAGTACTTCAACACCTCAAATTTACCTTAACTAGGAGACGGCAGCAAAAACTAAGTGGACGTAGTTCCTATTATACTAGTCTACACTACCATAATAGTGTGCAACAAATTGCAGAAACATATAATCACGATATGAAGTAACACATCTAGAAACACAAAAAAAAGAAGAAAAACTCAACAGAACAAAGCCAAAAGGCAAAAGCAATTTATGTCAATTGCCGTCCCCAGGAATTTTAAACAAGAAGCCAAGAGAAAGCTGAGGGGCTGAATCAGGTTGTTTCATGAATCATCTAATAGATCAAATAGAACTTACATTGGTATGGGAATCAATAATTCTTAATCCTTTCACATCCAATATACACCTTGTACGCTGTAGTCTATATAATCAAAGTTTGCATTCACTACTTCAAAAAATACACTTCGTATCTTTCTTTTGTATGCGGAGCAAAACTCGGTATTGGCACCTTTTGTTGATGATACTGAGCTAAAGTAACACTCACAACATCAATCGAGCAGATACCCATAATTGCCACCAATGCAAGAGATTCTTTTGGCTAGACGCAGTCACAAACAAATATTTAATCTCCTGTGACATCTACTCTCCTTTCCTCCCCTTTGTTTACTTTTTCAGGTGTGCACCAAAGACTTAGATGATGACAGACAGGCAATTTCGCTATTCCAAAAAGGACAGTTAACACCACTTTATCCTATGGCATGAAATTATGGGATGCTCCACAACAAGAAGCAAAGCATAGGCTTCCCTATGTTTGTAAACCGGCCCTCACATAGTTTAAATAGGACGTTAATGATCTTTCGTTAAACTTAGCTTAACGTGTTTGTCCAACTTTTACAGAGTTCTTCATTAAAATTGTGGCAAATTGTGGCAAATTTCATGCTTCATCGCGCTTAACTCATGTGGTCGTTTCCCTAATTCTTGTAAACAATAAAAGCCTTAGAGCATTTACACCAGTAAGCAATTAGCCAGTGAATGGACGATGCAGTTGGGGCCAAGAGTTTGGAGGTTCAATCTCATGGCATGACCGGCATGTAGCCTCATGCATCTCGCACGTTCTAGAATGGTCCTGTTCATCCTCTCAGCTACACCATTTTCTTCAGAAGTTCTAGAAACAGCCATCAACCCATGTATTCCTTCTCAACTCAAACATTTTGCAAATTCCTTGCTCGTGTATTCACCACTATTATTAGACTTCAAAGCTTTAATTTGATAACTGTCTCATTTTCTACCAAGGTCTTCCACATTTTGAACATCCTGAATACTTCTGAGTTTTCTCTAAGAAAATAGACAACTCAAAGAAAATAGACCCAAGTCTTCCTTGTTGCATCATCGATGAAGCTGACAAAATATCTCTTACCACCATAAGAGATATTAGACTTCAAAGCTTTAATTTGATAACCTGTCTCATTTTCTACCAAGGTCTTCCACATTTTGAACATCCTGAATACTTCTACTTTTCTCTAAGAAAATAGACCCAAGCCTTCCTTGTTGCATCATCGATGAAGCTGACAAAATATCTCTTACCACCATAAGAGATATTAGACTTCAAAGCTTTAATTTGATAACCTGTCTCATTTTCTACCAAGGTCTTCCACATTTTGAACATCCTGAATACTTCTGACTTTTCTCTAAGAAAATAGACCCAAGCCTTCCTTGTTGCATCATCGATGAAGCTGACAAAATATCTCTTACCACCATAAGAGAGTTCCTAAGCTGGTCCCCATACATCAGTATGAGCCAACTCTAGCTTCTAGAATTTATTTTCTCTCCCGTTCAATTTAAAACTAGTAGCCTTCTATTTTCCATAAATGCAACTATCACAGAAATCTAACTCAAACATTTGCAAATGCGAAAGTCATTTTTTCGAGTGTAACTGCTTTACACCCATTTCACCAAGATATCTTAAACGATGAACGCCAAAGAGTAAAGAGAAATTACCTATAGCCATTGTAGTTGCAATCACATCATCGATATTATCCATTTGGAGACGGTAAAATTTACCCACACGCTTTCCCCTTGCTATTACTTCTTCCCCTAAGGTTATCTTCCACTCTCCGCATCCAAAGATTGTTCCGTAACCTTCTTCGTCAAGTGCACTGGTTGAGATCACATTTGCCTTTAAGTCTGGAATATGCCGAGTTTCATTCAAACGTAGACTTCCTCCACCTGGAATTTTCACAGTCACAGTTCCTTTTCCAATAATTTCACACGCGTGGCCATTTCCCATAGACACCTGCCCGAAATCTCCACTAGTATAATCATCAAATATGTCTCTTTGCGAGGTGCAATGGAAAGAAGCGCCGGAATCAATAAACCAGCACTTTGCTATCGACTCATGCCCTGTCCCTGTAGACGAACACAGGTTCTCTAGCAGAGGTTAAAATAGCCAAATAAAAGCAGCTCATTTTCGAAATTAAAAAGGCGCGATGCCTCAGAAGAACAATGACACCACCACGGACCAGGGTGCACAGATCACTTCCCGAAATTAAAGAAAATGAAGCAGTTTGTGTAATATCACTTCAAGAAACTGCTTGACATTTACAAAACCAGCGATCTTACACATACGTCAAAGGACTGCCATAAAATATCAATTGCGAGGCAATTTGACCAAAAAAGGCGTACCAGCGTTTAGAATTTGATTGCAAAGTTAACACGGTAACCGTCACTGTGCACTTTTGGGTGCACATTGGTGAAATTCTACGTAACAACATGTATATGAATGCTAACCATTCTCAGTTACAGAAGAAGGATGTATGTAGTTGGATTGTCATCTTGCTCGACTACACATGGGAAGGGAAACAGAGCAACCAAGAGGAGCTACTTCCTTACTAGCCAAGGGCGGAGACTGAATGAAGCGAAGGTTGCAGGAAATCATCTAGAATGTGTGCTAAGTAACCCAACTGGTAGATTATCAAAGTTTAACTAAGTGACGAGCAAATATCTATTTTGGATTGTAATTTTTCAGCTCACGCCGATTTCGCTAATTAAAGAATACTGGAAACGTAACTTAACAATCGTTTCCCTCTGAGTACAAATCTAAACAGAGCTAATCTCTGCAACAAATAATTCCTCCTGCCAGCATAAAAGCTGCCTAAAGTTAGCAAAGGATTTACTCTGGCTACATCTCATCCCTCCCTCTAGAAACGAAAAGTCCCGGGCGAGCACCTGTCATAAAAGACGACCGAATGAGTAACACACAGTACGGACCGCAATCTCGCGCAGTCGAACAGCGAACCGTACAATCTAAGCTTCGCAACATGCATCGGCAGAGCTGGTTGAACACGAGACGACAGACGCTTCCGTAGTTCGCACCTAAGGAAACCCGCGCAGCAAGTAAACTCGACCTCACTTCAAGTTAACCAAGTCACGGCTATCGACATCGCTCGTACACAAATCAGCAAGACGGACGCACCGATCGCAAGGAAGACTATCCAGACGCGTAAACTACAACGAAGGCGAACCGAATCGGGAAGGGGGAGAGAGGGAGTTACCGCTGCTGCTAAGGATGAGAGGATCCTTCTGGAGATCCTTGAGCTCCTTCAAGATCTGCTTGGACGCCATCGCCTCAACCGAAAAACCCTAACTGCGGCTGGCAGATCTCCACGAGAACAGAAGATCTGCGTCAGCTCACGCGCACCGCGCGAACGGCACAAAAGAAGAGGAGGAGGAAGAAGGAGAAGAAAAGCAGGTACCTTTGGTGGAGATCCTTCTGGTTGACGGCGAGGTGAAAGAAGGAAGGAAGTAGGAGGAGAGGGGAGGAGGGAGGATTAGGACCTAAAAAAATGACTAATAAGCAGGTGCAGAAAGAATAACCCCCTTCCTTCCGTGTTGGCCCTTTCCTTCAATGATGGGTGGCCCTTCCTTCAATGTTGGGAGGCTGGCTGCCGAAAGTATTTGTTTATCCATTTAGAGAGTGAGTGTGTGACCCCACACGTTTTGCCCGTCGCATGGGCCTCACCTGGCATTGCATATGCATTGAACTAGTGCCGTAATCGTCTCAAACTTGTCACCTTTAATTACATGAAAATTTTAAAAAATGACTCTCTTAGATCCCGTTCGATCATGTCAAGGAAAATGTTAAAAGGAGCGTTTTCATGACACTTAAGATATACTAATGGTGTTTCAAAAATGTACACTTATTTATTTAGAGCAAATCATAACTTTTTTGAACCGTGCTATTATTTAATTCTTGAGCCTTGCTAATATACATTATTATCGTTTTTAGTCATATGAAGAAAGCTGTCGGGATGCTTATCAACAGGACTTTTAAGTTGAATTTGTTAAAGATACTTATAATGAATGTATATACCGAGCCATCTTGTCTTGCATGACGTGTCCCCCGCTTCAAGCAAAGGTAAATCATGCTAGTGATCGAGGCATTTGGAATTCATATGGTGCCAAGTGCCATGATAGTATCTTCATGAGCCATCGGGTTGGAATCTTTTGAATATCCCGCAGTTCACACGAGCCCTGAAACCATGGTTAAATCCGCATACTCTTCTTCCTTCCTTCACCATGATCGAATGGGTTGGACTAATCAACGACATCATTGCGATGGTCGTCGCTCGCGAATGAGCATGGCCTGAAAGATAGCATCTTTGGATCGGCGACAAACTGTTCTCACTGGGCAATCCCTCCCCATCCTGTACCGGGAAAAAACTAAGAACGCATTGAACGTGGCCCTCAAGTTTTCTCTGACAAACGGGGAAATGGTGGGCCAAATCATTCACAAATCGCAACCTGAATCGTTTAACCACTCGAGTGGGGAACGATTGATGAGGGCGAGGGATTCGATTTCCCTCCAAAGGCAAAATCGGAATCGACCCTTCTCTCTCTCTCTCTCTCTCTCTCTCTCTCTCTCTCGGTGGGGGTAGGGGTGAGCAGCGGTCTAGGGTTGACCCTAGACCGACCCTGACCGGCCCAACCCCGCCGGTCTGGTCCCGGTTCCCAAGGGGACTGGATCGGTCCTTGTCCTGAAATTCCAGGGACCAACACCGTGGCTTGGTTGGTCCTCGCCCCTAAGAGTTTTTGGTCGGTCCAATCATGGACCAACCCTATATATTATATTATATTATATTATTTATAATTTTTAATTTTTTTATATATTCAAACCTAAGTAAAATGTCTGTTATATTATATTATATTGAGATGTTCTATCAATAGCACTAATAGTAATTTCAATTTAAAACTTTTATTGAGTATTAATTATGTGTCGTTTGTTTTGTTTTCAGGTGTTTAGAAGTTCAAGTGAATTAACAAGATGTGAAGTTATATATTCATGGTTTATATTAAGTATTTTGAACTTTTTATGGTTTAATTGTATTTTACTAATGAATTTCAACTACACTTTGCTTTTCAATTTGTGTCAAATGATAGAAGTTTTTGAAGAGTAGAGTAGTACTGCAGTTACTACGGTGATTTGCTAGTCAAGTGATGTGAAGCTCATTTTTTGGTTGAGTGAACTCTATATGATCAAATGCTAGTCAAGTGGTGTGAAACTCATTTTTTTTGGTTGAGTGGACTCTATATGATCAAATGCAAGAAAACGCTTTTGCATATGGTGTTATGAATATTAAAGATAGATGATTACAAGAACTTTCCATCTTGTTCCATATCTCGTTGAGCAGCTAGCAGGTATGAAATTTCTATTATTGTGTCATCTTAAAATTGCTAAATATGTATTGGTATTTATAGTTTAGTTGCACAAAGTCTTTGCATTGTCGATGGATGTGTAATTTGAATTTGTAGGTTTGCTTTTTTAGGGAGTATAAAAAATAAGACGAAAAAAATTATTGATCGGTCCCGGGTTGACCTTGGAATCGGACCGAACCCATTGGGTCGGTCCGGTCCTTGGTCCCAAGCTCAATAGGGTCGGTCCTCGGTCCTAAAAATTGAGGACCGATATTGTACGGATTGGTCCCAGGGTTATGGGGTGGCCTGGACCAACCCGGACCATGCTTACCCCTAGGTGGGGGGACGACAAATCTTAGTGGGGAGGAACGGGCACGCATTCACTCCAGACAACACCCCAAAGTGGGTCCCCCATGCGAAGTACATTGATTAGCGACTTGATTGAGGGCAGATTGAACTTGAATCTGATCGCGACACGAACTGGTGATTAAGTTGGTCTAGTTTTCTGAGGCTATTCTAGTCTCTCTCTAGCCAGCCAGCTCGTGTTGTTGCACTACTACCGTTTGGCTTTGAATCTCTCTAGGTTTCTTGTTTTCATCAGGACGGGAACTGATTTTTTTAAAAAGGAACATAGAGAGGGGAGGGAGGAAGTTCCGAGTTGGTGGTGAAAGTGCTAGTATAAACATTAAAAGAGGTGAATATGTGTGAAAAAAAAATTCGTGAAAAATAGTAAAATATTTTGCTTTTAAAATTGAGTTTGAAGAATAACAAACTCTGGACGAGTTCAGACTTTAACAATTAAATATAGTTACAAACAAAGTAAAAAAGTTTAGGGAAGAGAATAAGAATACATAATTTATAGTGATTCGGCTTAAATCAAGCCTACGTCTACTCTCCTACGCTGATAGCCTTCTGGCTAGATTCCATTATGAATTAAAAGAGAATTTACAATATTGCAATCTCGACTTTATAGTGAATAGTCTCTACTGCTCTCTCACGAAATAACACTATAAGTCTCTCTCTTTTGAATACAATTTAGAACACAATATATGGAATAACAAGAAAATTGGAAGCTTCAGACGTTGGAATTTCTCTTTCACGCACTATATCGAATGATTGGAGATGTCTCATTAAATACTTCTTCACGCCTTATCGACTATTGACACTTTCCAAAGAAATTCTTCCCATCAACTTGTTGAATAGAATCAATCAAGCAAATCTCGAGCCATTTGAAGATTGTGATGAAAGCCTGTCAATCCTATTTGCCCATACAATCAAGATATTGGTTTCCATAAGTAGATTCTTTCCAAATTTACTTGCCTTCCGAAAAGATTTGATGTATTTAAATTGGTTCCAATAAAGATAACCAATATCGTAGGAGTTATTCCCAATCAAAAAGCCATATATATCCTATAAAAACCGAAGCTTTGAAGAGAGGAAAACAATCTTGAATCTGATTCCATCTTCATTCTTCTTCACGTTCAGTTTGAAATTCGTCAAAGTGGACAGACTTCTAATGTAGAACAGACTTTGACACAAAGTCTGGAAATCTGATAGAGTTTGATATAAAAATCTGAAAATCTTTATAATAGACTTTGGATAAGTTTTGTCAACTTCAAAACATCAAATGATTTTTCTCCAACAAGTGGTACGTGCGAACGAGGAGGGGCTCCTCATGCGCAACTTGGGTTTTTTGAAGTAATTGATGGACCACATTTTTGTCATTGGCGAGATATGCGATTTTTGTCGCTAGTGGGATATGTGCAAGAGGCCAAACGAGATGGGGTTAAGTGATAGAGGAGATGATTAAGGTATGGTTACAGCTGGGGTTTTGATGTGTGATGGGATGAGTGATTTCAGAACGAAAATTTTTCAGATGGAATTTTCTTGGTTAAGTGTATGGAGTAGTGTATACATGGAAGAAATGAAAAGGAATAAGAAAAGATAGAATGATATTCTTCCAAGGTATAAAGTATGGGTGATCATGTCCAGGGTGAGTAAGGTCTAAACCTAGACCTTGTACCCGACATTGTTATAATCGGTTGCTCTTTTCTGAACCCTATGCCCGACCCTGCTTGTATTAGACTTTGTACCCAATCCACCCTGTTTTTCCGATTCGATTCCAAGATCACCTCTGTTTAACTTGTTTTGCAATCTCTCGATATCTTATACGACTTCAAATTTTATATTAATACGCGAGAAAATAACGTAAGCGTCCTAATTTGTATTAAAACATTAAGCACTTGTAATATATATATACATGAACTTTTTGACTAAATGAAAAATTAAGGATCCACAAGGCTAATTATAATAAATAAAATCATAAGGTAAAGAATTAACAACAAACATGAGTCTAATATTAGTCATATTCCCACGACTACAACATGAAGTTACTCATTTATGCAAGCATAACTCCTCCTCTTACAAAAGAGAAAGTAGGTGAGCCAATTCATGTGATAAACAAGAATTTGGCGGCAACGAACACCGTCCATCCATCAGACGGTGCGAGAGGGAGCCAGTGAGGGAGGGAAACAAGTGAGGAAGAGGAATGAAGCCGTGCATGTTTGAGAGAGCCAAGAGGAAAAACGTAGTGTGATTGCGAGAGTAAAAATAGAAATTCGGGGGAAAAAAAATATTTTGGACTTTTACTTACAAAACCGGTTTGGTAACCAGTTCCAAAACCAGTCCGGAACCAGTTTCCAGTTGGATAATCACTCGGAATCTATTCACGGACCGATTTAAATAGGTTTCGAATTTTGGGAACCGATTTCCACGGGAATCGGTTCCCGACCCTATTTTTCGAGTGGGTCGGTCCGAGAATCAGGTATACCCGGTCCAGTTGCACACCCTTAGTATAAAGGCCACGTCACCAACCGAGGATGAGGATCGAGATCTACGAAGTTCACTACCAACGCCTAAAGCTTCCACCGGCCAAGGATAAAAGACTCAGGATAAGAGAAGCTCACCACCAATGCCTAAAGATTCCACCGGCCAAAGATAAAAGGCTTTTTGGCTCACCACCAAGGAGTGATCTATGCTCCAAGGATAAAGAGACCGAAAAGAGTTATCCACTCTCCGAATGAGTTCACTTGAGCAGAGGAATTCTCACAATTTTCAATCTTCAAATTTGTATCCCATACATTGGATAGTTTTTTCTTGTTTATAGGAGGATTTTTTTTTTTTTGGTAAAATGTTTATAGGAGGATTTTAGACTTATGAAATATAAAAAATAGACTTTAATGACCTAGGTACTTAAGAAATGCATTTATTAATATGGGAACTTGCATTCTTGAACCTTTAGCCTTCCGCATTCTTAAACCTCTAGCCTTCCATATTTTTGAACCACATTCTTGAATATTTAGCCTTCCAAAATTCGTGCTCGTCCCTTAACCAGAAAATAATCCTCTTGAAATTATGGCTTCCCATTGATAGTTATCGATATACAACAAAATACTAGTAAGTAATTAACATTATTCATTCAAAATGGTCCATCGAAGTACATAATGCCCAATTTCTTTCTTGGCTTGGACAAGCATCGATAGTTTTAAGTTGGTCGATGGAGCTACGTTGAATGCTCCCACATTAGGTTTGGTTAGCTTTTGAGCTTGCTTTTCTTTCCTTTTGCTTTTTCTTTTTGGGTTCTTTCCAACCCAGTTTCGTTGCTCGTGGAGGACAAGTGACCAATTGAAAATGCACGGGATGGTATGAAATGCGGGTCTTTCTAGGGGTTCGCTCCATATGTTCTAGGACTTTATATGACTCTTCAAATGGAAATGGATGAATGAATTGATTTATTTTATTGCCAATTCGGTTGTTTTTTTTTTTTTTTTCTCGAGTAGTGATGCAACCATAATTTGAAAATCGGATACGTGATTTACGACCAATAATACATTTCGAGCTCGTGCTATTTATGCTGTGAATCAATAGTAATGGATCAAGTGGTGAATAAATAGTCAGTGAATGTAAGATTGCTTGGAGGTTAGAGGGAATCTCAAAGTACCAAAAAGGGGTTTGAAAATCTTGGTCAAGCGGGGTAAATTGTAACGGTGTGATTTCTGTTTGGTGGGCTACTAAACTAAGCTAAGCTAAAACCAAGCTAAACCATGGAGATGGAGAGCTGACACTGACAGCTATAACTTAGGTCCTTAGGCGTTGCATTTGGAAACCACTACGTACAATTAGGCCTCGATCACACGAGGCCCAACTCAATTTTGAAAAAAAAGTAAATCATAGTTCCCGAAGGAAAAAGGTGGAGGAAAAGAACAACCACCTTAGGCGAACCTAACATGCTTTCAAGGACGTCAAACGTGGCTGCCGCCAAGAGCGATTGATTGGACAGACAGATTCTCCAAGTATCGTAGCAGAACACCACTAGGCGTAGGATTCAGTTTGGCAGGAAGACGACCTATTTTATAGCTTTGAATAGCCTAATGCGAGCTCCAAAAAGGACAGTGTGTCAGATGACAGATTTTGAGATTGAATAATTGAGTTTATTGTTATGGAGCTGCGGCCTTAGACATTGGGCTTTGTAGCTCTACTGTGATGTCTGTAATGAATTTTTCGTGTCTACTTTTCTGCGGAGAGCACGCAAAGAAATTCGTCGCGTTTTCGAAATAGGCAGACCCGCCTTTAATTCGATCCCAGTCTTAAATGCCCGAATGTCTCACCAAACCCCAAGAACTCATTCAAAGTGGCGCTAGATCTTCTTGGCAAATTTAGAAAGGAAACTACAGAGGAAACATCCGTTGAGGCCCAAGTAATGAAAAATTAGAAGTGAAGATATGATCCTTGTTGGCCCCATGATGTCCAGTTAGTTTCTCTAGCGCATACTGAAAATGCAAATCCTCGCGAGATTAGCTATGGGTCTCACGAGCTCCGACCTCAGTTTTCTCTTGCGGTCAGAAAGTTAGACGAGATCAGAGCAATGACACCACCGTTCCTTCTTTTGTGACCAAGCCCGCTGGGGCAGCAGGCACGTTTCCTTTGCCCTCCGATTCAGATAAGTGCATTGAACGATTCGAACCTATAAGCCCCATGGGAAGATACAGAGGATCCGCTGATTAAATCGCATGAAGCTTCTGCAGTAATATGTACATTTGCAAACAATGTCGTTCGAGCATATTCTTCCACCCGAGTCTATTTTCTCGCATCCCACTTCTCCAAAGAGTTCGCATTTTCAAATCGATATCTGCTTATCATTTGTCGATTGGCTCTTCCTTTTCATTTTACTTAGGACTTTTTAGTCAAATTTGCTCGGCAGGAAACTGGCAACAGAAAAGATAAAGCCGCGAGCTCAGACCTCAGAGAGAGCACATGATAATGTCTGATTGCTTTGAATGAGATCACACTATTCATATAACATCACATTTCGTTGTAATTGTCACGCAGCAAGTATCCTGTCAGTGTCATACCAGTCAGGCAATATTTCTAATAGCTATAAATGAACAATTTTTCCTCGGTAATTTATAAAGCCTGAGCTTATATATTAAGCAGTGATCGGGAAGCCAGTTCACGTCCAGGAAATAAATGACCAAATTCCAATTGCACTTTTCGAGCATGAAGTGAATAGTTATTTAGACTAAAAAAAAATTAATCACAATTTAACTTAATCACTTTAAGGGACAAGTATCCACAGTTCGAAATACTTATTTAACATACAAACAATTGGAAAGCGGCAGAGCACGTGTTTCTCGGGAGGGTAATTTTTCGGACTTTCGTTCGTTTTGGTCTAGGGACGAAGATGAATCACCGTCTTTCACTAACACATAGATTGCAAGACCAAAGTCACAGAGACACCAAACCCTCCCCAAATCACGCACGGTGACATCCTAGGCCATCGCATACTTCTGAGTCCAGCTTCTGGCGGTGGCCTCGTACTTCGCCCTGTCGGTCTTATACATGTGCGCGATTTCTGGTACCAGAGGGTCATCGGGATTTGGGTCCGTCAATAGAGAACAGATTGAGAGCAACACCTGGAAATCAGAAGTAAGAACCTTTATCCACCCCGCCATAGAGGTCACAACAACGGATAGCAATCACAAGAATGCAATGTTAACACTTCTTTAACATATAGAACCAAACAAATTATGACATTCTAGGATGCAAAGCAACATTTATGATAATTATAAGAGAAATCTGTATAAATTTTCTCCGACCAACTTCCTTGAAGAGAATAAACCAATTGCTTGAGACTAGTCTTAAGTCTTTGACAAAACTATTGAGGTCCGTAGGGGAAGTCTTGAACAAAGTACCATGAAACTAGTGTTTGGCCATCAGGTAATGATGCAGTTTCCATGAACTAAGTTGTAGTTTGATAAAATTGTTTTTCAAGTATATACGAGGCAAGAATTACATTCAAAGTACAAGGGAACCAAGGCTAGAAATGCATCATCTCAAACCAGCTTGTTTTCAAGTCATAGGTGAACAATAGCAGTACTTCAACACCTCAAATTTACCTTAACTAGGAGACCGTTCCAGCCCCACTAGACATTCATATGAAGTGGGCAACAACATTTTTCTACATTGTAATGGCCCCTAATTGATTCTACCATCCAAAAAGATTAAATAACACAGCTCGAGAGTTTATAAAGGTTCTACCTTCGAAATGGTGAGGGCAGGGCTCCACTGCTCCTTCAATATGTCAAGGCAAATGCTACCGTTACTGTTGATATTGGGGTGAAAGACTTTTGTCCTGAATGCAACCTGTGAAAACCAAGGAACTGTTAAGCAACAAACTTGATGAAAAAATTAAGAAAATCTTGACAGAAATTGTACTAGCAGTGGCAGCAGCAAAAACTAAGTGGGTGTAGTTCCTGTTAGACTAGTCTACACTAACATAATAGTACGTAACAAATTGCACAAACTTATAATCACGACATGAAAGAGGAAGTAGTTCAAGAATTTAGTAAGAGCCAAGACTTGTCAGATGGCGGTCAGATAGTTCCAAAGCTTTGGAGACAGAACTTTTAATTGACAAAAAGACAACATCTAAAGAAAAGGTAATTACAGGAAGAATGAAGGTGAAGGCCCAAATGGAAGAGAGCAACAGGGTAAGAGACAAGATATGTCAGGTGGCTCAGCTATCTGATCAAATCCTTTCAAAGCATTGGAGACAGAACTTTTGATTGACAAAGGAAAACATCTAAGGCAAGATTAGGTAATTACAGGAAGAATGAGATGGCGAAGGCCCAAAAGGAAGATAGCAACATGGTAATGAATCACAACTTTCAGCTAGGTCATCCTTCAATACCTTTGGTGGTTTAAATGGGTAGTCTGGTGGAAAGTGAATTGTAACAAGAAAGACTCCCCCGGCATATGGACTGTCTGGCGGACCCATAATTGTCGCTTGCCAGTGAAACATGTCTTCAGCAACTGGGCCTAAAGGAAAACAAATGATAACGCAGAATATAAAAATCACTTAAAGATTCATAGACAAAATGTACCAAGTAGTAGGATTACGAAAAAAAATATTTACGAGAACCAGCAATGCCAAAATGTTGCAAAAAATGGGAAGTAGAATTACTGAGAAGTAACACATCTAGAAACACAAAAAACTTGACAAAACAAAGCCAAAAGGCAAAAGCAATTAATGTCAATTGCCGTTCCCAGGAATTTTAAACAAGAAGCCAAGGGAAAGCTGAGGGGCTGAATTGGGTTGTTTTATGAATCACCTAAAAGATCAAACAGAACTTACATTGGTATGGGAATCAAATGATTCTGAAGCCTTTCACATCCAATTACAACTTATACATTGTAGTCTATATAATCACAGTTCGCATCACCACTTCAAAAAATACACTTCATATCTTCACGCGGAGCGAAACTCGGGCACCATTTGTTCATGATACTCAGCTATCCATTAGCCAAAGTAATACACATTGCATCAATCTAGTGGAGAACCATAATTGCCACCTATGCAAGGGATTCTTTTGGCTAGACTCAGTCACAAACAAATATGCAATCTTTCGTGACATCTACTCTCTTTTTCTCCCCTTCATTTACTTTTTCAGGTGTCCACCAATGACATAGATGAAGAAAAACAAGCAATTTTGCTATTCTAGAAAAAGACAGTTAACACCAATTTATCCTATGGTATAAAGTGTGATTCCTGAAAATATGGGATGCTCCATAACAAGATGCAAAGCATAGGCTTCCCTATACTTATGAAACCGGCATTCATATAGTTTAAACAGGAGGTTGATTATCTTTCGTTAAACTTAGCTTAACGTGTTTGTCCAACTTCTTCAGAGTTCTTCATTAAAACTGTGGCAAATTTCACGTTTCATCACACTTAACTCATATTGCCGTTTCCCTAATTCTTGCAACCAATAAAAGCCTCAGAAGGACAATAAGAGTGGATGGAGGACACAGTTGGGGGCGAGAGATTGGAAGTTCAATCTAATAGTATAACAGCCAAATAAAATCAGCTTATTTTCAAAATAAGAAACGCATAATGCCACAGAAGGACAATAACACCACCATGGACCAGGGTGCAGACATCACTTTCCCAAATTAAAAAAAACGAAGCATTTTGTGTAATTTCACTTCAAGAAACTGCTTAATATTTACAAAAACAGTGAGTTTAGAAATATGCCAAAGGACTGCCATTAAATATCAATCGAGAGGCAATTTGACCAAAAAAGTGTACCAACATCTAGAATTTGATTGCGCGGTTAGCACGGTCATTATCACTGTGCTCTTATGGCTGCACGTCGGTGAAATTCTAAGTCACAACATAATATGATTGCTAACCATTCTCAGTCACAAAAGCAGGATGTGTGTAGTTTGCTTTTCATCTTGCTCGACTACACATGGGAAGGGAAACAGAGCAACCAAGCATAGCTACTTCCTCCACCATTTAAGGGCGGAGCCTGCATGAAGCAAAAGCCGCAGGAGATCATCTAGAATGCGATGTTTTGAAGCCCATGCAGGAGCTTAGCTCTTGGTGTATGTGCTATGTAACCCAACTAGTATATTATGGAAGTACAACTAAGTGATGACCAAATATCTATATGGGGTTGTAATTTTTCAGCTCACGGTGATTTCATTAATGAAAGAATAATGTCAACGCAGCTTAACAATCATTTCCCTGAGTACAAATCTAAACAGAGCTAATCTCTGCAACTAATATTTCCTCCTGCCAGCATAAAAACTGCCTAAAGTTAACAAGGTTTTACTCTGCTACATCTCATCCCTCCCTCTAGAAATGAAAACTCCCGGGCGAGCACCTGCCATAAAAGACGACCGAATGAGTAACACACAGTACGGATCGCAATCTCGCGCACTCAAACAGCGAACGCTGCAATCTAAGCTTTGCACAGCCAACGAGCATGCATCAGCAGAGCTGGTTGAACACGAAACGACAGACGCTTCCGTAGCACGCGCCTAAGAAAACACGCGCAGCAAGTAAACCCGACCTCATTTCGAGCTAAACCAAGTCACTGGAACCCGTCCCAACGCGCGGTCACCAACCTCGCTCGTACGCAAATCAGCAAGACGGACGCACCGGATCGCGAGGGACGAGCACAGGACACACGACTACAATGGAGGCGAACCGAATCGGGGAGGGGGGGGGAAAGAGAGAGAGAGAGTTACCGGCGCTGCAGGAGGTGGGAGGATCCTTCTGGAGATCCTTGAGCTCCTTCAAGATCCGCTTCGACGCCATCGCCTCGACCGACGAGCCCTAACCGCGGCCGGCAGATCTCCACGAGGACAGAAGATCTACGTCAGCTCACGCGCACGGCGCACCGAACGCACACCAAGAAGCGAACGACGCAGAAGAAGATGAAGAAGAAGAGGGAGGAGGAGGAGGAGGTACCTGCGGGGGAGATCCTTCCGGTTGTTGTTCACTTGGCGAGCCTCCGAATGACGGAGAGATGAAGAAGGAAGGAAGGAAGGAAGGAAGGAGGAGGAGCAGGAGGGGGAGGTTACAGCGACCTTGGAAAAGGACGTTTTCTGCAGAGATAGAGAGAGAGAGAGAGAGAGAGAGGGAGACGAAGAAGTGCAGCGTCTTCTCCTTCACCAAGTGGCCATTGGCGTGTTCTCTCCTCCTGTGGGGCCCGCCGTTCCCTCTCTCTCCGGTTGGTTTCTTGCTTGCTCATGGTGTCGCCATCCCCCTCTCTTTCCATCTTTCAATTTGTGTTTTTGATTGGATGAGAGCGGTGATGTTGATCCGGTCGCTTTCGGAATTCAATTAACAAGATAACCCTTCTGTTTTGTACTTATTAGATCTTGATTCTTTTTATGGATGAAGTTAATTGCTGTCGGTGGACATTGAGTGTACTCCAACTGACTATTAATATTATAAATGATCCATTAATTCTGGCTAGATATTTATTATTATTTATGAATTTTTAACTTGTTCAATATGGTATTTGAACTCTTAATATATCGAATATTTTCATATAATTCAATAACTAATTTTTATATGTATCAAAAGTTCAAGAATAAATTAAAAATTCAGATATCACACGACACATTTAACCATAATTGACGAACCACTTGTATTATCATCCATTTCTTTAAAGTTTTCATTAAGATGTGAATCTTGAATTATTAAGGATGATGTTCGATAATGATTTTGCCAAGTGTTGTTTTAATTTGACACTTGAGCTTCGTTTCTTACACATCCATGACGCATTGGATCAAATCTAGACCAAACTCGTGTAGATGCTAGTGGCTTGAGCTAAGTTAGCCATTGCCTTACAGAAATAAGAAGGGAGAATCATGTTGCCCAATTGAAACGTGGTATGCACAACAATTGATCACCATATGCTTCCACTGCAATTCGAGTTCCTCCATATAGGAACTGAACCCACAGCCGTAGATACCTAATCCTTGAAAACATGGGAAAAAAATAAGGGCCCTTTCTACTTGGTCAAATTGCGGGGTGGATTAGGTTGCCAGCATTGTGGAACAATTTCCTTTCCTTGTTAATCAAATCAAATGTAATAAATATCTTTTTCTTGCATTCAAAACAACAAGAGACTTGCAATTGGAGTGCTTCCTAGTTCTTGACTTTCGGGTTACTTGACTTCCCCATAAAATCAGGTACCCCTCAATCTAACTTTCGTTTTGCGAAAAAGATTCGTGATAGCAGGGCCTTTTTATTTTAATATAATAAGCTACCCGGCTTTGAAAAAGAAGGGATAAAAGCCACCTAGGATCCTCACCTAGGATCCTCGAGCTTTTTGTTTCTTTTAGAATAATTTCATTCTTGATCCTTCTTCTTCTTCTTCTTCTTCTTCTTATTTTTATTTTTATTTTTAAATGTACTATTTTACCTATGGTTCATTTGTTTCACGAAAAATATTTTTCAAAAAACATTTTCCTTATTACCCTTTGGTTCACTTAGAAAAACAAGTCAATGAAAAATGTTTTCCTATCAAAACTTAAAATTAACGAAATGATTTCCCCTTTGAAATAACAAAAAATTTTCTCAAATATTTTTCTAGTCGTGAGAATATTTGTCAATGAAACTCTTATTCTTATAAATATATATTTTTAAAAATCGAATTACTATTATTATTGTTATTTTTTTCTTTTCTTTTTTCTTTATTTTTTCTCTCCTTCTTCTATCACCAAACTTGTGCCTTAGCCAACAGTCCGACAACCAACCATGAGGTGACCAATAGGCTTGAAGCTAGGTTGATACAAGTGAGCCTAAGCTGGTTGAGGCTATTGAACTTGAGGCTCGCCAAGTCCAAGCGAGATTGGGCTTAGCCAAGGCCGTCAAGCTAGGGGTTTGCTAGATCAAAGAGAGCTTGAGCTCAAGCTGCCGATGAGCTCATGGCTCACTTGAGGAGCTCACCTGTGACTATCACCAACCAGTCACAATGAAGGAAGTTAGGAAAAGAAAAGAAAAGAATTAAAAATAATGGAAATTTGAAATTTTTAAAAAAGAAAAGAAAAATATAACAATGTGATTTTTTAAAAGACAAAAAATTAATAATATGAGTTTTTTAAATAAAAATTTAAAAATTTAGATTTTTTTTTGTTTGAGATAAATTCATGAGATTTAAATCATTTTCCAATGACACTCAAAAATAATTTCGATAATATATTACAAAACAGAAAAAAAAAATAAAAATTTGTTAGGAAATCCCTTATGATGTTTTGAAGATGACAAAATAAATCAAAGGCTACTAACATGTTTGATGGTTGAGTAATAGACCATGCAGATGTTAGAACATGTAGAGGATATTATCAAAGTCCTCGAAGGCTGCCCACTCAAGACTCAAAATCAAGACTGCTAGACTCAAGACTCAAAGTCGAAGACTGCAGGACTTTAGTATCAAAGTCCGTTCTACATCGGAAGTCTGTTCACTCGACTAATTACATATTGAACGTGAATGATGAACCGGAAGACGGACTCTATCTTTCGAACCGGAAGATAGACTCATCTTGAAGTTCGAACCCAGGTACGGACTCGGATTGTAAAGTCTACGGCACCTAGATTGTAAAGTCTACGGACTCGGATTGTAAAGTCTACGACCCGGATTGTAAAGTCTAAAGACCAGTTGTAAAGTCTAAAGACTCGAGATTGTAAAGTCTATGGCTATCGACTTTACATCCAGTTCGATGAATCGTAACTCAAGCCCAATCATACAACGGCTAGTGATCCGGTTTGGATTCCACATCAAGATTGATTTGATTGAAGACAAGATCTTTCTATACGAAGAAGCTTTATTTATGGAAACCAAGATTTCGTTTGTATGGGCGATCGGAATCAATTTGGGATTTTACCTTTGTCACTCAACTAGCTACCAAATCTTCTAGATACTGAGCTGTCCAATGGGTATATTGGAAGACGATTCTCAGGATACTATCCAACGGGTAGTTTGGAAGTGGAGGAGTATTTAAGGAGATCATGGACCGATGAGCAAGTAAGAGACGGAGCGTAGAATTTATAATTCCAAAGTCTAAGCGACTTTAGATCATATACTTGTCTCTTGAGAGCTTAAACGTTTGTAATCGTGAGAGAAATACCAAGAGAGTGACTTAGTGAGATAGTGTGATCTACTAAGTGTTTGCACTCGGAGTTGTAATCTCTTGTTGATTGCATAGTGGAATTCGACCAAGAAGGCATTTATCGTGGGAGAGTGGACGTAGGCTTGGATTAAGCCGAACCACTATAAATCTCGTGTTCTTATTCTCTTCCTTAACTCCTTTATTTTGTTCATACTAGCACTCTCAAAATTAACTGTACATTTTGACAATGCTTAGAAAATGCCTTGAAAGAAAGCATTTTCTTATATCATTTCCTTTCATTAATCCTTATGTTAAATACCTTAATGAAAATGCTGACATGAACGGGTTCGGCCACGTAGCGCTTATGGAGCTTTAAAAGAAATTAAGCGAAAATCGCATTTTTAACATTATTTGCAAACAAAATCCGGAGAAATAAATAAATAAAAGGAAATTGCTGCGAAGACAACCAGAGGGTGGCGGAGTCACCTTCCAACCACCCATGGTTGCACTTAGGCGGCGGAGATGCCACCGCCGATCACCGACCGTGCAAGGCTGGGGAGGCAGAGACAAAATGCATGTGTGCCTGAGAGAGAGAGGTTCGAGGCGATGGCCAGAAAGAGAGAGAGAGAGAGTGAGGTTTGAGGCGAGGCTATTGGCCGTCGCCATTCCCGCCGGCAACGAACTCAACCTCGATTCCTTTCATTGCCATTCCCGTCATTAAATACTCTTTCTAATTTCGTACACCGACAAAGCTCTCATAATGAATTATGCCCCATCTCACCATTGTACCAACCTAATAATTTAAAGGCCCTGCCATGTTCAGTCACATGCAGGATCTTATTAAACCCCAATTTGGCAGGTAGTAACATTCACGCTCTTAGCACGGTCGTGACACTAAGCCAGCGAGAAGCTCCAAAGTAGTAGTTTGAGTTGGTGAGACCGAGGTGCAAATGGGCCAGGCCTCGATCGAACCCGACTTTGCTCGGCCGGCCCAGTAAAATTACAAAATGGGCCGGACCAAAATTACCCTTCCAGGCTTTTTTTTTGTCACCGAAACACGCTTGTTGGTACTTTTACCGTCGAATTGAAATACAAGATATCGCAACCGGAATGCAGGGAGAAAATTCGTGCAAAAATTAACCATCCAAAGGTGGAAGTCCCGAGAGGCAATAGGATCATAGGATCAACCCGAACGTAGGGAGAGAAATTTATGCAAGAGTTCACCCAACCAAATCCTCTCATAGTCATCTTCACCTTCTAGTAAGGGGTAAGTATATTGGACTGCCCAAATTGAGAATCACTCGGACCGATTGGGTTGGTCCGATTTCCGGAAGCGTCAGTCCAATTCCCAAAGGCATTAGCCCGGAAAATGGAATTAGTGATTTTTGGTCCGGGGATTTTCTTTTTAAAAAGTATTTTTAATTTCTTAAAAATAACGATAAATCCTAAAATAGACTATTTTAGTTCTTAAACACATGTCTATAAATTTAACTTAGACTAAAATCTTCATACAAAAAAAAAAGTGGCTGGTTCCATCAGATCAAACCAGATTGGTGGTCCGGTTCCCGGTCCTAGGACCAAATGGTCAACAAAGGGCAATCCCTTGAGATGAAAAGTTGCAGCTACGGATCAGTTCGGGTACGGAACAGAATTACTACATTCTTGATAATGATCTAGAGGTCGCACTGAATTGGAAAAGCTCGGATAAATTACAAGATCAAGAAGAACATGCGCGACCTGATTAATCCCAAGTACACATTTCCATCACATCCCTTTCCACAATTATTCATCCCAATCCTAACAAATGTGCAGCAGCATTAGAAGGAACTAGGATGAAAAAGTAGGAACCGGAGGTTCTTACAAATATGAGCATAAATCAGCTGCTTGGAATCACAAATATGTGCAGAACATCTATTTTACTGCCTGTACCTGGCATTAGGATTTCAAGGACAGATGCAGGCATAACACGGTTTTGGCTTAACATGTATCAGGCAGTAGGCTGAGTGGTAGAAATTCTGTTGCACCGAGAACGGGAAGGGGCAAGATTGGCAAGAAAAGAGTAAATAACAAGAATATGGACCCAGTGAAATGAGGTTTAAAAACATAAGTTACCAATATAACTGACAGTGATGAAGAAAAGGAGCTCATTGTGAGGGCGCGGGACTCGACCTAACAGCTGGTTGCAATGGCGATGACCTTTCGGATCTATTTTCGGAGGAAGGCCGGTTATTGGTTTCAAGACACCGGACATTCTCTATCATTTTCGCCACGTCAGCCATCTTAGGTCTCTGATCCGGCATCCTCACGACGCAGGCCATTGCTATCTGCAACATCTCCACCAATTCCTCCTCAATATTTGGATACCTCATCAGCTCGACATCAAATACTTCAGCTGTCCACTCTTCTCGCACCACGGAATGAACCCACCTCACCAAGTGCACCATTTCACCGTAGCCTGTAGCGTGAACAGGAGATTTTCCAGTTAACAGTTCAAGCAAGACGACTCCAAAGCTGTAGACATCCGATGGCTGTCCTGCTTTACGAGTGTCTGTCACTTCTGGCGCTCGATAACCAGCAGCTCGGGAAATGGGTGGAGCTAGGGAACTCATTACAGCAGCCAGGCCAAGATCAGAAACACAGCCATACTGCTGTGGGTTGATAAGGATGTTTGATGACTTGACGTTTCCGTGAACAAGTCTCCCATTGTTCTCCAAATGTACACGAGCTATGCCTCTAGCTGCTCCAAGGGCTATTCTCATTCTGCTATCCCAGTCTAGCGGGGTCCTATCCTCGCCTAATTTACCTGCAAAGTTGCAAAGGCACCGGCTAATAAAAACCCTGGGGAAAATTTAACTCTCAAGAAAATGAAAAAGTGGCCTACTTTATCCCACCAGGACAGTCCAAAGGTTTAACTATAAGATAAAAAACAATGAAATCAGTATCTGCATGGCCGTATTAATGAATTATGCGAATCGGGTTAAAATCGAGGACTGGGTCATCAAGAAAATTATACTTGGATGGTAAATGCACTGCTTAATGGCATTGACATAACACTGACAATTATTTTCCCTTAGAGGAAAGAAAAGTTTTATCTACCTGTTGAGCAAAGTGAAATTTGATTTTCTGATAATAAATCACAAGTATATACTATGCAATCCATTCCAAATTCAATCTCTCTCTCCACATCATTTCCTTTCTGCCCCAAAATCTTCAGTGGAGAGCATTCACTAGAGATGTTAAGCAGATTATATTAAGTAGCCTGATTAACTGCAATAAGCCATATAGAACTCCATGTCTTGTAGATGATAGATACTCTTTAGTCATTCGCTCCCAATATTGGTGGAAGCACACCAACTAGCAGTCAGCGTCAGAACAGGAAAAACTTCACCAAATAAACCTCTCAACAAGTAAAATATGCAAATAAGACATGCTCATCGTGGAGTAGATTACAGTACCAGGAAATTCCCTAGGGCAAACCGAGCGAAGTAAAGTGGATGCAATGAAAAACCGAGCAATTAGAAACATGTACCACCAGGAGCGTACCGTGTAAAAGGGTAGAGAGGCTCCCCTGACTGTAGTAATCATACACCATCAGCTTCTCATCTTTGGAGTAGTAATAAGCTTTCAGCTCGACAACGTTTTCATGCCGAATTCCCCCAACAATTTCCATCTGTTGCTCGAATTCTCTCTTACCAGCACTAACCTCCTTCAACCTCTTCACCACTACAGTCACTGCATCCTCCAAGATAGCCTTGTAAGATATACCGAAAGTCCCCTTTCCAAGAACTTCAGCAGAAGCCCTCAATAAGTCCTCCAGATCAAATGCATAATTGCATCCCTCGAAGAAAACCAGCCTATTGTTTGCATCTTGGCTCCTCGAAATAGCTTTCTCGGGCGACATTCTCATCTTCGGCAACTTTCCCGAAAACATTTCTTCGCCTTTCCTTTTCGAGCGACGAATGAAAATGAGAATGCCCACAGACGCAAGTGCCAAGAGACAACCCGCGATGACGATTGCTAATAACGCCATGCCGTTAAG
The DNA here is from genome assembly GCF_016545825.1 of Eucalyptus grandis. Classification (NCBI taxonomy): domain Eukaryota; kingdom Viridiplantae; phylum Streptophyta; class Magnoliopsida; order Myrtales; family Myrtaceae; genus Eucalyptus; species Eucalyptus grandis. The sequence goes on along the minus strand of NC_052616.1, from coordinate 9,641,709 downwards.
CATCCTAGGAGTCTTGGACCTTGGCTGAAGATCACAAGGAGGCGAAATAACAGGAGAAGGATGAGGAGTAGAATTTGGAAAGGAAAGGTCATTTCCAGCAAAAACCGAGCTAGGAAATCTCTCGAGGGACTTCGGGACACTGCCGTGCAGATTATTGTTGGACAAATTCAACAGCTGCAGCTGCGGCAGCTGGAGATCAGGAATCTCGCCGGAAAGGAGATTACTGGCAAGATTCAAGCCATCTAGCTGGGTCAAGGTCGCGAGCGAAGAAGGGATGCTTCCATTGAAGGCATTGTTGGAAAGATTCAAGATAGTCAAGTTCTTCCAAACAGAGAAGTCCCAAGGCAAAGGGCCAGAGAACTTGTTGGACTGAAGATAGAGATACGACAGGTTCTTCAAGTTGGCGAAATCGGACGGAAAACTCCCGGTTATGGCATTCGACCGGAGGCTGAGGATCTGCAAATCCGAAGGCGGCCGAGCGTGTTGGCCGGAATCGGGCCGTGAAATCCGACGCCGGGTAACCTCAAGGCTATCACCCTGGACCCATCTTTGTCGCAGGTCACTCCGACCCAGTTGCTGCAAACGGGGGAACTCTCGGTCCAGTTCAGGTACCGAGAGTGCGGCAAATTGTCGGCGAAATCGAGCAGGGCTTGCTTGTCGCCGGCCAAGTCGGCATTCGCCCGCAACACGCCCGCGCCCACCACCAGAAGCAGGACCGAAGACAAGATGCAGAGAGCCCCACCCATCATCTCCCTTTCGCCAAACGAGGAGCTGCTTTGTTTCTGCAAATGCCCACTGAGCCGTTCCTGCAATGCCCACCACCGACGGGTTTCAGCAGGCCGAAAAGAAGAACAACCCTAAATGGGAAGCGACGAGCATTTCAAAGAAAAGGCGAGGGAAGTGAAGTGAAGTGAAGTGAAGGGAAGGGAAGGGAGAAAAGGGGTCCAGATTCCGAGAAAAGTTCGCGACCGGGATGAATATTTGCGCATAAAGAAAGTAGAAGGCTTTGAATAGTGCAGGCGCGGTCAAAAGCGCTGGAGTTAAATCTGCAAACTCGAAGCCTGGACAGCACACCAGAAGAAGCCGAGTTTCTTTTTGTTCTCTAGCTTTTCGGGCCGATGGCGAAAATCGAGAGCTCCTCGTGAGGCGGAGACCCCCAGGAAAAAGTTCCCCAACCCCGTTGAAAACTCCGAGAGACTCCGAGAGGTGGGCAAAAAGTAAAAGGAAATTCGAAAAAAAGGACAACAAGGAGGAAGAATGCTCGTCAGGAGTAAAGAAAAAGGCGAAAAAACTCACAAGCGCCTCGCGCTTCCTGCCTTTCTCGCTGTCTCGCCTTTTCTCGAATTTGAACCGAGAAGAGCCGGGTCAACTTCCGCGGACCGCCTCCTCCGAACCGGGAACCTCGCCGAGAAAGCCCCCCCGCCGATCAGCTCAATCGATCGCAGCCCCACCCCAGCTCGACTCGCTCCCCAAGACGCACCTCCGGGTCGACCCACCTGCCGGAAACGTCTCGCCGGACGACCGAAGCTGTCTCGAACGCGCACCTCGCAGCTGCCCGGAGAACGGAACGTTAAGGGAGGGGGAGGGGGTTAAAGACCGAGGAATCGAATGCGGCCGCAACGGCTCTATGCCGCCGCCGCCGCCGTCGTCGTCATCAACGGGCGTCGTTTCTGCATCGGTTTTCGGGGGAGTACGTAACCGACAGGGGGAGAGGGCATTAATGAGAGTGGAAATGGAGAAGAGTGGGGCGCGTACTTATGCGGTTTTCATGGAGGAGGCGAACTGTTTTGCTCGTGCTGATTGCTGTTACCTGCGACTCGCGACATGTGACGAGGAAGAGAGGAGAGAGGGAGAGAGAGAGAGAGAGAGTGGGGTTGGGTTGGGTTCGGGATGGGTTTGGTTGGGGGAGGGTGACGTGGCGGGTTCCTCGGCGTTGATTCGTTGACGGATTAGGGATTGTCCGGAGAATGGACTGTTTTGATCTTTTGGCCGCTTTAGAGGAAAAAAAAAGACTTGTACGGGGCTTTGGAGTTCGAATAAGGGCGATGTTGCGATCGGTCGGATGGAATCGAATCGTAGTGGTGAAATTCTCGAAATTTCATTGGCTATGATGATTATCTATCACTCCATATCTGTTTACCATTTCGAAAAATGAACGTTGTGATGCGATTTTTTACGTCACTGTAGTTGTTCGAAACTTCCGATGTTAAAAATATCCTTTATTGAGAAAAAAAAGAAGAAAAACGAAAAATTGTATAGCATGTGTAACTCGTGGGACGTGAAAATGGAATTTTGTGTCATTTATCTTGGTAGAAAAAGATGGTTGGATTTTGCCACGAAGGAAAAATTTAAATCTTCACTCCGTCAGTTTTCTTGAATCGTAATGAGTAGTCATTGAAAAATCATTTAGTCAAAAAAGACTTTTTTTCAATGTTTGATCTAGTTTGTTTCAATTTGAAGATGCTTCGAAACAAAGTATACCTTGGGTGGCTCGAGTCAAACCCAACTCATACCAAACACATCAGTTTGGTTTCGGTTTGCTTTACTATCATTCACTTCAAATTTCGAATGCTTTTTCATATTAAAATTGCAAGAGAACTCTATTTATTTTTTTATTTTTTTGGGTCGAAAAGAAGAGAACTCTATGTTACAAAGTGTTAAACAAATGATGAGTTTTTTCCTCTCACCAATAGAGTAGAAATTACTTTAAGCAATGCAATTCTAGAGTGTAAATATTTTCCTTAAAAATAAATTTCAAATGTAATTTTTTTCGTTATTTTCTATTGTAATAATGATACAAATAATCTCAAAATTTTAATTTATTCAATGTAATTCCTGAACGTTAGTCCAATGTACAAGGTTGTGTATGAACTTTTAGTTTATTTAATATGGTCCATAATCTTTTAATATATGTTTAATTTAGTTACACATTAGGGTAAAGTGCATGAATTATATCGAGCAAATTAAAAATTTAGGGATCACTTGTATATTAGGCCAAATTTCAACAATCAGTTGTCTTATATTTCCTTTTTTTTTTTTTTTTTTTGGGTATGTTGAATTTTTGAAGAAGAGATGGAGGGAGAGATTCCTAGCTTTTTCAACCGATCTTACCTGGCAAACCATGTTGGTCCAAAAGATCTTCCCACAAAACCTGTCGATCATCACCTCGCCTTTTCCCCTCTTTTTTAATGTCTTTTTTGGCTGCGGCCAAGCCTTTTGCCCAGGCTTTTTAAGTCACCCCAGCAAATTAAATTTTGAAAATTTTTGAATGGCCCGTATATATGTGTGTATACTTTATTTTGAAATTGACATAGACTATAAAAATATAATTATTTAAAAATTTCTTCTTCTTCTGCTTCTTCTTTTTTCATTTCTGGTTTGGGTCCTAACCAAAGAAGATGATGTTGTGGAAAGTGGCTAAGGGGATTGCGATGGTGGAGATGGAGACTGGTTTTTTGGTGTGTTTCTTTCTAAAAGCAAATGACCAACTAGATGGAGATTAGAGAGAGAAAGAGACTGTTTACTCTTTCGGGACGTCGATAATACACCTACCAAGCACATCAGTCCTTGAGTTCTTTGACCGTTTCCTTTCTTCCATTTTATCATTGTTTCCTTTTGTTTTCCCATGGCACAAACTAGACCTAAGACGCGCCCGCACAGCGCAAACTCTCGCGCATTCTAGAAATCTCAGGCCCAGCTCCTGTGTATCCTGTTAAGTCACGCCCTTATTATTGAGTTTGAATTCACTAAATAGTCGATAGTGATCCCTTAAAAATCTCACGAACAACAATGATTATTTGCGCAATGAAAGACTTGGACTTTTTTTAGCTTTCAAGCAAGAAGTGGGAAGTCAGATTGAAGTAAGGTTAGATTTGAAGTGAAGTTGAGTTTGAGTTTTCGGCGAATGGGAACAAGCTGCTTTGAAATTTGGCGTTGAAGATGGTGGCAGTGACTAGGGGTGGCCTGGCAATTAGGTGGGGGAAGTTGATGGATTTGTACGGCCACTGTATGTCCATGGAACCCACAGAAAGAGGCAGGAAAAAGGGCATTTTCAAATGTAATTGCTAGGAGTGGACCCGAATCTTAGTGTTACCATTAGATTAGACATCGAAAATTACCATAATTTTTGCACTACATTTTCATGCTGGATCAATCAACTTTAAAAAATAAACGTACATGAGTTTATTCACGTGTGTATATCAATAATGTCACGTGACTAGGAAGTATGTTCGGCACGTTCATCGATATTGCTCATTTTAAGTCACAAAAAGGCACACATCCACAAGATTGTATTGCGTAAGAAAACACTTAAAAGTCTAAGATATTTCAACAGATGGAACAAAATTTAAGTTGTTAAGAAATGACTCTTAACTTGAAATTCGTAAGAGATTCATTAGGATCAAAGTTGAGCCAAAAATCCTTGACTCGAATTAGTTAGTTGGATTCACAAATCTCGAAATCATCACGAAAGGTCAAGAACAACACCTGAATATGGAGCTAATTTATTAAAAGCTCTAGCCACCGTAAAAAAGAAACCCGTTGTGACAAAATCGAGTCAAGCGAAATTGATTGGTTAGTCTATCCAACCGACCCTAGATGATGGGCAAGCATATCCGACCGCTGGACACGTGAATCGGTCTAATCTGAACACACCTAAATGTAGACGGCTCCCATCTTTTTCTCCATCTACGGCCACACGAACGCCTAAAGCGGGCGAGAACGAAAGGGATGAAAATAATGCAAGAAAGCGTCACGAGAACAGCAGCCATCTCTTTCGAACCTACAGAAACGCAACCCGCATTGACCAACCCTCGAGGGAGAGACACATGGCTCGTCCGCACCACGAGCCGCGGACTACCATCCAAAAACAGCGGGCCTCTCCTTGTCGGCGTTAATGTCTCGAGGCCTGCTAAGCGGGCCCGCTAGCAGGCCTGGCGAATCATCTCTCCCTCGCTCTCGCGCTCGCTCGCTTGCTCGCTTTATTCGTCGAGGGGCCGTGCGTGCGTGGCGACAAGAGCGAGTCCGACCGGGGTCCGATCGACCCGTGTTGTGGTGCACCTGAAAAGCGGCTCTCGCCATTACGGCCGAAGCTCGTGGGGAGCTCTTGGCTCTTGGACTCATCGCGCAAGTCTAACTCAGCCGGAGCGTGGCCCTGTGCAATGTGCATAGGCCCAAGATCGCCTTTTCCAATGGATAAGAGGGGGGCACCCGCACTCTCCACGCCCGCTCGACACCTCCTAACGACGCCTCGATGATTTTCGACCATTCATTCATCGATCATTCGTTATGTTGCCCCAACCGCCTTTATGCCCATCGTGTCCGCAGTTCCACTGGACGGGCCACTAAACGGAGATGGCAACAGGGTCACCATGCTCCACGCCGCAAATCAAATCACTTCCGTTTCGGCTGGAAACAATGCGCCCTAAATTGCAAACGCTGCATGGTCTCAGAATATCACGCCACGGATCGCCCTATGTCGTCGCCGCTCGGGACGACAAGAGTGAACCAATTCACTGAGCGGCGATGAGGTCACGTCGAGGGGCACAGCGCCTGGAGAGAGAAGGCGTCTCATCCATTTGGGAAAAGTGGTTTGGTTTTCATTCAATTAGAGAGGAAGTTGGGAGTCAAATCAGGAAGTGGGATGGCTCGGCATCGCATATGGTCGGGGCGAGGTCGTGGCTGGATTTACGTGTTTTGGAGGGGAATTTCGCCCTCGAGCCTCGGGCCCACGGACGGTCACGATTGTTGTTGGGCTTGTGGGCCCATCGATCTTCTCATCATCATATAGTACAAAATAAATATAATTTTTTGCATTCCCCTTTCAACAAATCAGAGTGGCGCAGCGGAAGCGTGGTGGGCCCATAACCCACAGGTCCCAGGATCGAAACCTGGCTCTGATAAGCAGAGAAAAGCTTCAGGCCTTGCCCATCCTTTTTTGCTGTGTGTGTGTATATATATATTTTTTTCCTTTTTCTTTTCCTGAGAAAATGACCCAAAATGGTCCTTAAACTTTGAGTTGATACGCAATATAGTACATAAAATTTTAATTTATTCAATGTAATACTTCAAATTTTGTTCAAAGTGGTCTTTAAGCTTTTTATACATATTCAACTTAATCCTTGAATTATGTAAAAATAATGACATAAATGGTTATTGAACTTTAACTCAATTTATAACATAATTCTTGAATTTTTAATTTGTTTAATATGATTCTCGGACTTTTGGTATATATTCAATTTAATCCCTCTAAATTATATACAAATGTTCAATGTTGTCCATAAACTTATAAATTGGGCTTTATTTCAACAATCACATTGAATAAATTTAAAATTCAAGAAACATATTTTACATTTGACCAAAATTCCAAGATCTTTTGTGTCATTTTTTTTTTTTTTCCTTTATTGTTTTCATGGGGGAGAGAGAGAGAGAGAGAGAGAGAGAGAGAGATTATATAGTACAAAAGTGCTAACTGACTAATCAGTGCTCATACAAAGTTTGCTGATATTGATACATCACATTACTGCCGAGAGAAGAAAAAGGACTCTCTGCAAACAGGAAAACAACGGCCACCATCTTCTTGGAAGCTGCTTATTGTCCTAATGATAATAATACATCTTGATCTTCTTAGCAAAGCATATGCTTCCACCCGCAAAAACAGCGGATGAGTCGGAAGATTGTAGCGCCTCACCCTCCATTATTACAACGAACACACCCCGACCTGATGTTGAACTTACATCAGGTTTCAGCTTGAAGGGACGTAAGAGAGTTCCAACCGTCCTGTCCATTCCTCGCCCGGTTTGAGGGTGATCGGCTTCTCGATCACCGCCCCGTCGACGCAGAGCATCTGTCGGTATTCTTCGTCCCCAAAATCAGGTATGGACTTGGATTTCTTCTCCCATGGATTCCAAACCACTGTGTAGACATGCAATCACAAGACACCATGAGAATTAGACGGTGTGGTAATCTTTTCAGGACATGCTACTCTTCTTTTTCTTTTTCCTTTCCAGCTAAGTGACATGATAACCAGGGCATGTGCACTAAAGTGATGCAGGACATCATGAGAAATGAGTATTGAGATGACATAACTTCTTGATTGCAGCTAAACCAAGGAGCAGCTAATGTTGGTGACAGAATAGACATTGACGGTGTCAAGATGCATATGATTCTTTCAGTTGACAGTCAACTTTACTAGTCTTTCCATCGTCTGATAAAATGGGCACACTCAAGAATGAAGATTAGGTCAAAGTTGATACCGACCCAGAAAAGTAACGAGAGGCTTTTGCACACTTTGGGGCATTTTAAGCTCTGGTATAGAGGTAATCATCCATGCACACAGTGATGCAAAGGAAGCTTACCTACATCTGGAAGTCCTTCCCTTTGAATTATAAAAGTCCGCTTCCTTTCATGATCAAAAATTGCAATCGTATCTGTGGAGCCAAGATACACCCGATCCACCTACAACATAAGGAAACCGACTGAGACAAGAAGGCTCACCTTGGAAATTTCAGTCTGACTTGAACCAATTCTGCTTAGTAGCTAAACGGAAATCTAGTATCCTACAGGGCCACATTGGAAATGACAGAGGCTTTGCTAATTGTTACCAGCATAATAGCACGGGTCTAAAACATTACCTCAGATTCAAATGTTAAAGCATCTCCTTGTTCTGTGAAGCGCTTTTTCTCGTATAGGTTGTCAAGGTAGTCAAGCGTCTCCAATCCCTCAATTCTAACTTCACTGCCAGTGGAAATTAAATGAAGTTACTTGTTATGCTCCTTCAGAAATGACCATATTCAGCCATGTGCATGTAAAATAGTGAGTTGACTAAGGAGGCACTTGACATGCACAATATCCGTTCATGCAATAAAATTTAACACATATGATAAGTCAGACACACCAAAGACGGTAAGTAATAACTGCAGTTTGGCTGAACCATGTCTCCAGTTATTTTGCGAAGCGTCTGTACACTATTAATTTCGGTTGATGCTTTTAATTTCTCGTTAATGATTATGACGTCATAAGATCAGTTCATCAAAAGTAAAATCTTAGAAGGCTGCAAGCTGCAGAAAATTGTTCTGCATAGCTGTTAAAAAAGAAGAAGATGCAGCCAAGAGACCTTTAACTGCTAAAAAGGAAAAAAAAAAGAACAGTGATGGATCCACTATCAACTTGACAAATTCGGACTCCTGGAAACACACTTGAAACTCATTATAGTATGAATTAAATTTGTGA